>NC_142940.1:27587618-27727618 GCF_046866305.1 Octopus bimaculoides
AGAGAGAGAGAGAGAGAGAGAGACTACGCAGTAAAGTAAGTAATATAGTTTGAATGAACCCAGAATTAACTGCTTTTTAATAATATAAGCTATACTGACTGTGTGTCAGCTAAGTATCCTAGCAATAAATATGACAGAATACTAAATCAAGTTTCCTTGTATATATATATATATAGATAGATATTAATTATTACAATTAAAAGGGTAAAGGATTATCAATTTATTAATAAATTAATAATTAATAATTTTTACCAAGCCCTTCGGTATGTAAGCACCATTATCGGTGTGGAACTTATTTAAAAGTTCTTATACATTTATAAACAAAATAAAGGGATCAGCAAACAGGTTGCTTCACCACATACCGAAGTTCAGAAATAGCAGCTAAAAACTGCTATCTGTTGGAGTTTCAGCATTTTTAGCTGCTATTTCTGAACTTCGGTATGTGGTGAAGCAACCTGTTTGCTGATCCCTTTATTTTGTTTGTAGATAGATAGATAGATAGATAGATAGATAGATAGATAGATAGATAGATAGATAGATAGACAGACAGACAGACAGACAGACAGACAGACAGACAGACAGACAGATAGATATAGATATATATATATGAACTAAATGTCAGAGGAGGATGCTATAAAAGCAGCTAGGAATTTTACCTTGTCCTATTCCTTAGTGCAAGTTTTCAAGAGTGCAGTTCAATTTTAACAGTTATTTTTACAAAGCTATAATGGAAGTGACAAAGGAACATATTCAGCATATTTTGCTTTATGAGTTTGATAAAGACAACAACACAATGGAAAGTGTGAGGAATATTAATGCAGTATATATTTGATATAGCAATGGGCTCATATGATTCTGCTCAGGCCAGTGACCTAGTTGGAATATATATCCTTTCATTAATCCTGTCTTTCTTTCCAGAAGTAACAGGGGTCTATATAGGGATCATACCTTATTTTTTCTAAACAGAAGTAGTAAAGTACAGTTAGAAAGGCATCAGAAAATTTTCTTTAGACTTTTCAAGAATTTAGGACTAAACATTACTATAGGTAAAGATTATTGTAGAATGAATTTTCTTGATGCTAGCTTCTGTCTTGATACTGGAAAATTTGAATCATTTCAAAAGCCAAATGATCATATTAAGTAGCATCCAACCATCTACCCTCAATTATACGGAGACTAGTTAAGAATATTTCTACTAGAATCTCTAGTAGAATTTTCGAATCTCATGCATCTTATTATAATGATGCTCTAGCTAGGGCTGGGTACCGTGATGAAATTCAATATATACAAAAAGCAGGCATAAGCAACACTGGTAATTCCTACAACTGTGATGCACATCATATACCACCACAACGTTACCGTTTGAGAAATCACTCATATAAAGAATACAGACCAGAAAGAATTGGTCATGTCAATGAAATACCAATGAAAACTCATAGATACATGTGACATAGTAATTCAACTGCTTGTTCCAATCTTGTACAACACACTCAATCAAATAAACCTAACAACAGATATAGGAATCAGGATGTCCTCTAGTTCAACCAATTTTTGGTTTGCATGTTTCAACCAATTTGTAGTAGTAGTAATACTTGTGGTACAGCTAGCATGATAACAATGCCAGTAAATGGAGTCAGGACTGCCTTATATACAAATAAATACCTGGAGGAGCAAGTCAATATCATCCAGTGTTGTGGATCACTGGACAGATAGTCCTGTTAAATTGCTTGGAATTTGGTTTGGACTGGACTCCCAGACAGAAGAATTGGGGTGAGGTGGCAGACAGGGTGGAAGCCCTAGTCCGGACTAGGTCTGGATGGGCTCTGTCCCTGAAAGGAAGGGCGGAGGTGGTACAGGTGTTTATTGCATCTGTAATCACCTACCACCTAACCGTTGTCCCTTGCCCCGACTCGTGGCTAAACAAGTTGGAGTGCCCCCTCTTCTGCTTATTGTGGAAAGGAGGAAAGCCACTTGTGAGGCACTCCATCTGCTGCCAGGAACCGTTAAAGGCTAATGATGCACAGACATGCATTGAGGCTGAGACATCTCTAGGGTGACAAGGTGTGGAATCCACTGGCGGAGGAATTCTTACTGCGACCAGCCTCTTTGGAGAGATTCAAACTCAGTTTTATTAAAAGATGTAATCTGACAGAATGGCAAAAAGAGTGTTGACAGGCACTCATGCTAATCCAAAAGATGGGCAAGGCCAGCAGTGGGAATACCACCTCGGTTTTGTATAAAGGGCTGGTAGAGTTTAAAAACTATGACATCTTAAGAGGGACTCTGGGGTTTGACAAGAACTAACTTGCCAACCTGTTCCAAAAACTTTCAGGCCAGGGTATTTGGATAATTATCAAAAATCCCTGACCTGGCAGTGCTACAGGAACGTTTTACCTGTTCGCAATAAGTTATCCAGGCACGGAATGTCAGTGTCAATGGCATGTCCAAGATGTGGGCTGGACAATGAAACCATTCCGCATGCTTTTGTACAGTGCTTGGAAGCTTTCACGCTTGATAATTTACATTGAACATGTGTTGTCACACCTAGGCAGAGTACAGCTATCAGCTGAGTCTATAATAAAAACTGTGCTGCCAACTGGACTCTCAAAAGAAGGTGAGGCATGTTTTCTCTGTTCAGTTGCAGTGTTGAAAGAGTGTGTGTGGAAGACCAGATTGCAAGGACTTGTGGCAAGATCCTTCATCTCTGGCCCTGGTTTGCTGACATACTTCAGATATCATCTGAAGAGCAAAATAGGGCTGGAGGGGAAGATACCTATTGCGAGGTGTGTTCGAGAAAAGATGGAAGGGTGTGGTAAGAAAGGTGGGTGCAAGTGACCCTGCTTAATCCTCATGGGAAAAAGAAAAGGTATAGTCGCTGGGCTTTTCAGCCCATCAAGTTTAATCCGAAAAAAAAGTCAAATTTAATTATATATCATTCAATATTTTTAAAAACTAAGTATCATACGAACTAATAATAACAATAATTGTTTGTATTGTCTTGTTTTGTCCCCTCTGTGTACGATATTAATATTCCTAATAAAAAATTCATCTCTAGCAGACGAAGTGTCCAGTACTGAGGAGTGGCAGAAATAACCTGAAACCAGGACTGGTCTACTGGTTGGTCCCATCACTAGGAGACGGTAGGGGTTCGCTCCCCTGCTCACAATTTTATCAGATGCAGCTGTGCATTGTTAACCAGCTAGATGAGATGTCCTCTTGGGAGTTAAAAAATCACAGTAGTGTCCACTCGAATGCACAGCCATGTTAAAGTGGCTATGAATATTATTTCAAATAATATATAAAATATTTTATTGTATTGTTTTATGCTTTTTGTAGCTATATTCTTTCTCTACACCTTTAGCTTATCATTTTATCTCTTTTTAAACATATGACAATGGAGTTACCAAGTAGTAAAAAAAGATGGGCATTTATGACACCTGCTTCTCTTATTTCCATTAAGTTTCCAATACTGCAAAGTCACTTGAGACATTTCTGCTGTGTATGGAGAAGGTGCTATTACAAGGAGAACTGCTTAATTTGAATCTCACATACTGAAGGAAAGAGGCAAATTCCAGTGCTCATCTATTGCTGCCTGTTTGCTTGCTTGACACCAGATTGCTTATAGACACAAGCAGATTTGTTTACAGTGTCATCACCAAGGATAGAAAATGGTGTCAATATGAAGCAGAGGAAAGAATAGCTGAGTCTCAACAAGTGAGCAACACCTCAAGTCAAGCCAGAGCTGCATCCAGCAAGAAAATAATCTGTATTTGATGGGATTAGAAAGGGCTAATCCACTATGAAATGTTTGAAAACAACCATACAATCAAAGTAGAGTTTTATGTTTAGCAAATGCACCAGCTGAAATGACCCGGCTGGTGACATAGTATGCTTCTTCAGCACAATAACATTCCCCCCACCCACATTGCTAATTTAAACCAAAACTGCTATTTAAGCGCTCAGTTGAGAAGTTTTACTGCACCCAGTATATTCTCCCAATATAGCACCTTCATATTATCACCTTTTTCAATCACTCTCCATGAGGCATTTTATTCAACAATGATGTGCAGCTGAAAACGTGACTCAATGAATTCTTAGAGTCAAGACCTGGTAATTCTTCCATCAAGGCATTGACTAGCTAGTGGGACATTTGTAAGAAGTCATAAACAATGAAGGAAAATATATAATTGACTGATTTGCTAAAGTTGCTGCTGAAAAATATGGATTAAAATAAATGGACGAAAAGTTAGATTTAAAAGAAGTATTCTATAAGTAAATAAGCTATGTTGGTTGCATACTTCTGTAAAATATTCTCTGTGTACATATTTTATAGTCACTTAGCACAGAAGAAATAATTCTTAAAAGGTTTTGTTGATAGATCAGGGAAGTAAGGACTGAAAGATTACATAAGATGTAATAACTGAGTGTGAACAAAGTATTCTGAGGGAAGAATTCATTTTGACTGAGAACATAACGATATGTAGACTGAGAGTAATTTATGTATACTGTGAATAAATTATGTTGAAAGAGCCCCAAGGCATACATTCGAAATAAATTATATTAATCAAATCTAAATTCCTTATTCTATTAGTGAGTGTAGGACAAAAGCTGCCTAGGACAAAAGCCCCACAGACAAAAAGCCCCTCGGAGAAAAACCCCATAGTTAAAGTGTGAAAGTGGACAAAAGCCCCACAGTTATATTTTTTGATTATTTTTTTCATTCCTTTCACCTTTTACTTGTTAGTCATTAGACTGAAGCCATGCTGGGGCACCACCTTGAAGAATTTTAGTTGAATGTATCAACACTAGAATTGTTTTTATTTTTACTTGTTGCAGTTATTAGACTGCAGCCATGCAGGGGTACCACCTTGAAGAATTTTTAGTCGAATGAAACGACCCCAGAATTTTTTTAAATGATTTTCAACCAGTGCATGAAATTAAGCCTAGAAGGTATCTCCACATGCTAGAAATAACAACTAAATCTCTTGAAATTTTTTTATAGCCTCTGGTTTTTTTATTTTCTAAAATTTTTTTTATTTGTTTCAGTCATTGTACTGCAGCTATGCTGGGCCACCAGCTTGAAGAATCAGCAGAAAAATCAGCATTTTAAAATATATATTTAAAGTCTTCTTTTTCTTTTCTCAGCACTTACAGATTAATGAGAATAAGTTGACCTTTTGAACTTTCTCCAGCAGTTGAAGGCCTGACAGAATCATGAAGCCAAAGGCTAGTCATTCAAACATACTTCTTATCGCTTTTATGTTCCTACACATTTCTTGAAGTAAATGCTTTCCCTTTTGTTAGAATTCAGACAGTATATATGTTGAGTAGTAAAGAGTTTTTTATTTTGTTATTCTATTACTGATGTTAAGGTTGATTTATTTTCATTTTCAAACTTCAAACTTATTCTAAAAATCGAGGAAAATAATTGAAACATGAGGGATATAGATGTTTTGAAACATGAGCGACATAGATGTGAGGGACGTAGATGTTTTGATACAATTTTTCAATTAAATATATTGTTTACTTAAAAATTGGTATTTTGGAAAATAATTTTTCTTTTTACAACCACGATTTCCGTTTTTGTTTACATGAAATTATAAAAAGAGATTATGAATTAAGTATCCTATGAGCACAATTTATATTGACTGAGTATTGAAATAAGTAATCTATGATTAATATATTTTGACTCAGCATTTAAGTAAGTAGTCAATGGTTGCATCAATAATGTTGACTGAGCACTGAAAATATACGTAAATGCACAATTAATTTAAGTTAGTTGAGCACTGAAACATGTTTTTAATGTGTACATGTTATGGTGAATAAGCACCAAAGAAAATATTCTATGATTATATAAAAGGGTGGGTAAAAAAGTAGTTTCTGTTATCTAGGTGACCTAATTAGCAGTGGAGTAGGATGTTCTGAAAGTATAGTTGCTTGAATAAGAATTGACTGGAGAAAGATCAGAGAATGAAAGGCAGGCAGATTGTATGATACCTGTGTAAGAACAGTAATGTTACATAGCTGTGAAACTTGGGCTGTGAATCCAGAAGACATGTGAACATTTGAAAGAAATGAATCAAATATGCTTTGATGGATGTTCAACCTCAGTGTGTTTGTATGACAAAGCACAAGAAAAATTGGGTATACGAGGCATCAGATATAGTGTGCTGGTATGGTAATGTGGATGGGTAAGGAGAGCTGTATAAAGAAGTATCAATTATTAAATGTGCAAGGAACATGTGGAAAAAGTAGATCTTGAAAGACATGGGATGAAGTGGTGAAGACTGACCTCAAGATTTTGAGTCTCTCAGAGGAGACGACAGGGGAATGAGATGAATAGGCTTGAGAAGACCTGTCCATCTTAGCAGAATTGAGGCTTTGTAAAGCCTTCTTCTACAACTCATCTTCTATTTCTTCACTTCCTGCTATACTGAACTTATATCCTCTGCATCCAACTCATTCTCTATCTCTAATCATCTGTCACACTATTTTCACTTAGTGCACTTCCTATTCTGTCTCATATTCATGTTGTACTAGGACCTCACATCTCTTTCTTTCTCTCACCCACTTTCCAGGTGGTCAAAGCCATGTTTTCACCTCTTCAGCAAGACACCTGCTTCTCTCCCTCTATCATAGTTTCTTATTACTTCAGTCTATACCTTGCTCAGTTGAGGGGTCTTATCCTCTGAGTATATGGTGAGCTCACCAGTACTGGTGCCATATAAAAGGCACCCAGTACACTCTGCTAAGTGGTTGCTGTTAAGAAGGGCATCCAGCTGTAGAAACCATGTTAAAGCAGACATAGAACCTGGCAGAACCTTCTGGCTTGTCTGTTCTTGTCAAATTGCCCAAACCATTGCCAGCATGGGAAAAAAAAAGGACATTAAATGATGATGATGACAATGACAATAATGATGATGATGATGTTCTCTATATTATACTGAATGAGCACTGAAGTCAGTATTCTATGAGTACAGATACATTGAAATACTGAAGTATTTTATGATTACATACATTTTGTTGAATATGGAAGTATTCAATAAACATATAAGTATTCTATGAATAGATAATTTATATTAACTGAGCAGTCATTATTGAAAGAAATATCTTAAGACTGCATAAGTTAATATAACTAAAGTATTTTTTAATTACATAATTTATGTTGACTGTGCAATGAAGCAAGTATTATATGAATATATGCATATTATTTTAAGTACTAAATTTAGTATTGCATGAGTAAGCATGTTTCGTCGAATGAGCACTGATTCTATGAATTCATGTTATGTTGTATTAGGTTTCTATGTGGAAATATGTTAACTAAATATTCTATGAAATATTCTATGAATATTTAACAACAAATCACTGAAATATTTTAATATCATATAAGCACAGAAAAATTATACTGAGTACATAAGATATTCAGTGAGATTTTAATATTTATTGTGAGTTAGGCAGCGAGCTGGCAGAAACGTTAACACACCAGGCAAAATGCTTAGCGATATTTCATCTGTCTTTATGTTCCGAGTTCAAATTCCACCGAGGTCGACTTTGCCTTTCATCCTTTTGTGGTCGATAAATTAAGTACCAGTTGTGTACTGAGGTCGATTTAATTGACTGACCCTCTCCCCCAAAATTTCGGGCCTTGTGCCTAGAGTAGAAAAGAATATTTATTGTGAGCGAATAGGTCATTTTGACTGAGCAGTGAAGGAAGTATTTTATGAGTAGATAGTTTATGTCAACTGATCATGAATATAAGAATTTCATGAGTAAGTTTAGCCTCATAGACTCTGTTAATTATTCTGTCAGTACATAAGGTTTGTTTTCAGAACACTGAAGATATACTATCAGCATATGTTATCAGTACATATTGTAAACCTGTGTGTGTGTGTGTGTGTGTGTGTGTGTTGCATCTATGGAAATCCACACCTTACAAGATAGCAATCTGGGAGTCGCCACAATGGATTCCTCATGGTCGAAAATGCCCGGAATCGGCCATTTTTTTTTTGTTCCTTCCTAACACGTGAATTTTTGCATTAAAAATAATTTTAAACCATAACTTCTAACAATTTCAAGTCGCAGTCATTTGCAAACATGAGTTAAGTCCCCTTCTAGCGGCGGTGTGTGTGTATATATATATATATATATATCTTATAGTAAAAATAGATACATAAGGGTGGAAAACCACAGGAACAATACCATATGTCCAACGCAAGATATAATATGTGTGTTCAATTCCTTCAATAATCAATAAATAAATTTATAGTTTTCAGTCTCTAAAGTGTCTAAAAGGTACGGTAAAAAGACAGGCAAATATAACGATATAAACTTTAGAAGTATCATGAATGTTCAAAATATTTATTTAAAAATATTTATAAACATGCATAATTTCCAAATTGTATAAAAATATAACAATTTAAGTTAAAACATTACGATATATAAACGTACATTATGATATAACATATAATGGGTAAATATATACGGTAGATGAGGTTATAAATTTATATGTATTATATTAACAACGTGTACATTAGGACAGGATTAAAAAAAACCCCAAAAACATATAATATAAAAGTTAAGTTAAAAGTATACATCTACGGACCGTTTCTGAGAAGTGTCTATTAATATGGTGTTGTACTCATATTAGAGATTAGACACTCCCTTCATCAGGATGTTTGTTGTACATAAAGAGGAAGGAATAAAAATATAGAAAACATAAAAAGCTTAGAGTGACATATACAATATGTTAACATACAAGTAAAAAAACAACTGGACTCGATACCTTACATCACGGCTCTCATTCTAGCTCATGCTGAGCACTTCAACTCTAGCCCGTCTTTATGTATTGTTATATTAACAATACATAATTATACAAAAATTACAGCTTATATATATATATATATATAGAGAGAGAGAGAGAGGGGGGGAGAGAGAGAGGGGGAGAGAGAGAGATAACAGATTTTTAAAATTTCGTCTTTTTACTGAGTGATACACAATATAAACGATATTCTCCGTTTCTCCACAACTAATTTCCAAATTTGCTGAATCCGTTGCTCTACTCATACCGACATATAGCTGGTTGTGCGTGAACATGGGAGAGAGCAGTAGTTACCAGAGCGAAAATCCTCAGCAACCGATCAGCTATTATTTTGTAAACAATGTTACGAAACTTCATGTTTTCGAATTATATATATATATATATGCTTTCGGTGCAAATGGTTTTGTTATACGACGCCGTATTTTACAATCCTGTAAATAATAATAATAATGGTATTTTTATATAACATTAAAGTTTATGTCGTTCACCATGCAATGACTAAGGAAAATAGTCTAATAACGAGGCATATAAGCACTCGACAGAAAAAAGAAGGCTTTCCTATCTGCGTGTGAAGGTACCACACTTATTCATGTTAACAAAGGGATGTTGGTTCGCGTCCCACGCAGATGGGAAAGCCTTCTTTTTTTCTGTCGAGGCCTTATATGCTCCGTTATTAGACTATTTTCGTTAGTCATTGCACTGTGAATGGCATAAGCTTTAAGCTTATATAAAAATACCATTATTATTATTTACAGGATTGTAAAATATGGCACCGTATAATAAAGCCATTCGCACCGAAAGCATATATATATATATATATATATATCCTCAGGCTGACCAAAATCTTCTGAGTGGATTTCGTACTCGGAAACTGAAAGAAGACTGTCGTATATATGTGTATATTTATGTATGTGTGTGCCTGTGTCTTGTGTTTGTACCCCCACCATTGCTTGACAACTGATGTTGCTGTGTTTACATTCCTGTAACCTAGCGGTTTGGTAAAAGACACTGACACAATGAGTATTAGGCTTACAAAGAATAATTCCTGTGGTTGATTTCTTCGACCAACGGCGGTACTCCACCATGGCCGCAATCACATGACTGAAACAAGTAAAGCAATAAAAATCTGTCATTTTAATCCCTAGCAAGGCCGGGTATCTCTGCTAGTGTTATATAAATGGATATATGTAATCAAATACAATATATACTGAGTCTTGTTGTAAACATATACTGTGAACAAGCCACATTCTTCAGTGGCTGACAGTGAATAATCAACCTACATGTGATTTGTCTTTCTTGAGACTTGTCAAAGCTGCTCACTACTTCTTTTTACTGAAGTTTTATGGAGTAAACTTTATGAAAAATGTAAAGAAACACAATGAACAGGATTGATAAATCACTAGACATTGAAATAAGTATATCTTTATTCTATGGGCACAGAAGTTATGTTGAATGAACTCTAAAATAAGTTTATCTTGAGTACTGAAATTTTGTTGAGAGAGCAATAAAAATTATGCATCAAATGTGGCTTCAATGAAAAGTTCTCTGATTGCCAGGGTACTACTCATTTGATAAATAGCAACATTATCGAGTTGCATGTTTGATTAAGATATGCAGCACTGTAATAAACCAGTCAACTTAATCAATACACAGGAACTATGAGTGCATACAACTGCCTTACTGTTCTAAGAGAATCAAATGCTCTACCTGTCTAACTTGTTCTATATATTGAACACAAAAGTAAAGTTGGCTAAGCATCAAGTAAATACTTTGGATCATGGGTGGAAACACTTTGTTAGTATGCACTCATACACACATAAATATATATATATATATATATATATATATATATATATATATATATATATATATATATATATATATATATATATATATATATATATATTCATATGTGTGTGTGTGTGTGTGTGTGTGTGTGTGTGCATGTGCGTGTGTACATATATGTTTATGTAAGTGTGTGTACGAAAATATACTTGAAGATATTAATATATATACATATATGTGTGTGTTTGTATGGATAGCTATTTCGTTCTGTCAATCTTTCTGCTGTCTCTCGATTAATTCTCTTGGTTCTATACCGAAGTGAAATTTCAGCAAAATAAAATAGCATGTTTTGTCTCAGTTACTTAGGGTGCGGTGCTACTTAAAACTAGAGCCACGTGTTTGGTGAATGTAAGCTTACTTGAACAATTAGTCACTACCATCTGGATAAGATAATGAAGAGGAGAAAATTTTGCCTGAAGACACACAAAGGAAAATACATATAAACATACATAAGTTTAGTAACTTAAACATACTTGTACACAAGATTTGCAAAGTCAGAGCAGACACATACATGGAAATATGCATGTGTCCAGAGAGAGATGAGATATAGAAAGTAGAAAAACAGAGGCAAGCATCTAATATGACTGTGAGGCAGATGTGTATATATTTCTATGTGGATATATATATATATATATATATATATATATATATATATATATATATATATATATATATATATAAGCAATGTTAAATCTCTGAACGAGGTATAAACAGTATCTGCACGACAACGTGAAGTATATTTGCCACTTAAATGCGGCTACACCCTGAGGGTGAATGTTACTGTTGCTTTTAGCCCCAGGAGAACATCTCCTCCAGCTGGCCATTGACACACATCTGTGCCCTTTCGGTATTTGCAAAGGAAAGTCATCCTTCCCATCGTTGATCTGACGTGATACGCACGGACTCGAGTTTCTGGGTATTTACCCTTCGTCAGCGTACGACAATCACCGATCTTCAATGCGAAGGGGTCCCAATGCAAATATATATATACTTTTTCCATACATATATATATATATACTTTTTCCATACATATATATATATATACTTTTTCCATACATATATATATACTTTTTCCATACATATATATAATATATATATATATATATATGTGTGTGTGTGTACGTACATGTATATGTATATATCTATAATAATAAATGCGAAACCGAATGTCAGTGTGTCAGTGTGTCACACCATTTCAACTTTACTCCTCCGACCCCCTTTCTCTACTATTCCTCATTCTTTACCCATCTCTCACTATTCAATGGCTCTTCTACTATTCTTCATTCTTAGTTTTTCCTTAATCCTAACATTTTGAAAAAATATTTCGTTAAATATTACAACTGTATCAAGTAATTTAACCATAAGACGTGCTTCATAACGTTCGGAACTGAAAAACCTATTGAACTCACTCTCTCACACAATATTAGGATCTTTTTGGTTTGACGGGCAACACTTGTTTTCTGAACGAAACACTTTCAAACTTGGGATACTGGTAGAATGTGTCATATAAAACATCTTTTTCTCTTAGCCTTCTTAACAAAAATTAGTTCTTAATAAGTTATTTCGTGTTAAAGTTGTCGTATTTCTGTAATTTCAACCAATCACTGACGTCTATTCAGCTGAATACAGTTACTGCTCTTTTTATAAACAATAATTTTTACCGGTGTCAAGAGTGTTATTCCCTGTTTAATTATATCATTATTCCCTAGTAAGGGTTTAGGGTTTTAGGGTTAGGGTTCGGGTTTTAGAGTTAGGGTTGGGTTTTAGGGTTAGGGTTGGGGTTAGGGTTAGGGTTATGGTTATGAGTTTTCGGGTTAGGGTTAGGGTTATGAGTGAGGTTATGGCAAAAATAATCATAACCCTAACCGTAATCCTAAAACTAACCCTAACTCTAAAACCCGAACCCTAACCCTAAAACCCTAAAGCTAAAACTAGTACAAACGCACAAACGATGTCATAAATACGAGTAACATGGGTAGTTGTTGTTGACAAACAACGGCACTAATTTTATTCAAGAGAAAAGATCCCATGGCACCATTGTTTACATTCCACGGCATTAATTGTTTTCACCTCAATAGACGTCAGTGATTGGTTGAAATTACCGAAATGCGACAACTTTTTACATGAAATAACTTCGAATACAAACATTTTTATCTGTTCTATAATACAAAATATACAAGTATACGAAGTTTGAAAGTGTTTCGATACCAAAAACACTACATAAAACATTAATGAAAAATGTTGCCCGTCAGACCAAAAAGATCCCAATATTACCTCTCATAACTGTATACCATAAAAATGTTGGAAACTTAGTATTTTTTCAGATATTAATAAAATTTGTCGGACCTATTTTCTTTCCGTTAGCCGTCGGAGCTATGGAAACTTGGTGCACTCTGACTGCATGAAAATAGATTCGACTTAAAAAATGCTAAAATAAATACTAAATTTCAAACATCTTTATGGTCAAATACGTTTAGGACAATTCCAAACCATAAAACTCGCACTTAAAATAATGTTTAGCGACAGTGGTGTAATTCTCCTTCAAACAACGAACAGGAGTTTAGATACGTACCAGCTGCTACAAATAATTGTTTGTACGAAAAGTAAGAACCTACGTACATCAAATTGTCTTCAAAATTAAGTGGCAGCAGAAGAATTATCATTGAACTTTTAACAAGTAAGTTTATTGTTGCCTACGGCCAGCTATATGCTGGTTGTTCGAAGGTAAGGAATGAAAACAGGCTATTTGTACTGACTCCGAATAGGAAGACAAAAAATGTTGTTTATCACGCAGCTTTGCAATATATTATTATTATTATTCAGGTCACTGCCTGGAATCGAACTCGGAATCTTGGGCACATGGCTTAGTGGTTAAGAGCGCGGGCTACTAACCCCAAGATTCCGAGTTTGATTCAAGGCAGTGACCTGAATAATAATAATAATAATAATAATAATAATAATAATAATAATAATAATAATAATAATGAAAAGAAATATAACAAGTAACTGTAGAATATGTGGAGATCGACAAGAAACAATAAATCATATTATCTCTGGCTGCCCAGTCCTGGCTAAGAAGGAATATATTCACAGACACGACAGAGCTGGGACCTATATACACTGGAAGCTATGCCAACATTATGGAATAACAACAGAAAAAAGATGGTATAAACACACGCCAGAAAAGGTCACAGAAAACGAGAAAGCAACCATACTCTGGGATATGCCAATACACACAGATAGAGAAATTAAGGCAAATAGACCAGATATAGTTGTCAAAGATCATGAAGAAAAAAAATGCTTTCTAATTGATGTATCAATACCAGCAGATGACAACGTTTCTCTAAAAGAAATGGAAAAACTTTCAAAATACAAAGACCTGGAAATAGAGATAACTCGAATGTGGAATCTAAAAACAGAAACAATTCCTATCATAGTAGGTGCCTTAGGTATAATAACAAAATATTCAGACAAATACATAACAAAAATAGCAGGACTTACAAATATATATAACATACAGAAAATTGCACTACTGGGTATTGCACACATTCTACGCAAAACACTTTCAATACAGTAAACATAAGAGCACCACAGCAAACCACAGCACATACCCAAGGCGCACAGAGCTGCGCTCGGTAGTGAAGTGAAAGCACGTTATAAAAATAAAAATAATAATAATAATAGTAACATCGAAAAAATACCTTAGGAATGAGAACCCAGGTTCGAAATTTCCCCAAGACACCTGATGAAGACTGGCGGGTATATCAGCCGAAACGTTGTGTTAACAACAAACAAGATGAGGACAAATATCCGTCAAATGTAAATAATGTACATAATTCCTCATCTCTTAAATATAGAATTGAAAAATATTGTTCAAGTTTTAAAATAATTAATAATGCTCGAAGTAAGGTGAATAGAATCAAAATAAGTTACAAGATATCAAGTATTAGTGCAATAAAACTGTTTCAAGCGACTCCATTTAATTGAACAATGCAAGCATTACATCAATTTAAATACAGTGCTATATTCAGCTACAATAAACATGGATTTTCAACAGACAAGATATATTAATATAATTTTTCTCAAATATTTTGTCGGCGCTAGAAGATGAAGGAATTTCTTGTAGCAAGAATAACCTAAGAGAAAAACTACAATTTTGGAGTGGCATGGAACACAGTGTGGGTCATAGGATTATAATTCATTTCTAATTTTTTATCTGCATTCTTAATCATCAACAAAAGATCTAAGGCTAGAATACTACATCTATTGAGAGTAAAGAACATTGTAAGTTGACAGCTCAGAGCTGGTTGCTGGTCATAAATAAATATTACTAGGTGTTTCTTCTATTCCTTAATTTTCTTAATGCCATAAATACCCCTCACCACAAAAATAAACTTTAGAAGGAGTTAATTAGATAGCAGTAAATACCCATAAAAGAGCTTGGGTAGAGGTGACATTAACTTATGAAATTTAGGACGCTATACTGGGACCTAGGAAAACATTAAGGGCTCAGAGTGAAAACGTTTATAATCAAGGTATAGCAAAAGCCTATGTAATATTATGGTGTATAAAAAATTTAAATTTAGAAATTTAAAAAGAAAATTTTTTAAAGGGCTATTAGAACCATGTTAAATAAAAAGGATATACGGATCAGTTTAAACATTAAAAAGAAGATAACGATTATGTAGAATCGCCCTAATACCTCATCATTACGTAACTATTAGGTGGTCGCTACAAAGGTCACTCAAACAATGATCGTAACTTACATAAGTATTTTATCTGGAAAAATATACATATTATCTATTAATTGGAAGTAAGGGATCAGAAGCAGGATAATAAGATAAATGATTCAATAATATATCGGCATAATTACATGTAAGTATACAAGAAAAATTTAACAGCTATGAAAATCGTGTACTGATATAATTAGATATAACAGTATAAAAAAATAAGGCATACACATACGTGACATTCCGTCGGTTGCGACGACGAGGATTCCAGTTGATCCGATCAACGGAACAACCTGCTCGTGAAATTAACGTGCAAATGGTTGAGTACTCCTCAGACACGTTTACCCTTAATGTAGTTCTCAGGGAGATTCAGCGTGACACAGAGTGTGACAAGGCTGGCCCTTTCAAATACAGGTACAACAGAAACAGGAAGAAAGAGTGAGAGAAAGTTGTAGAGTACAGCAGGGTTCTCCACCAACCCCTGCCGGAGGCTTGTGGAGCTTTAGATGTTTTCGCTCAATAAACACTCACAACGCCCGGTCTGGGAATCGAAACCGCGACCTTACGACCGCGACTCCATTTAATTGAGCAATGTAAACATTACATCAAATATGAAATGTAGAGCAATCTTCAGCTGCACAAAGATATAGAAATTTAATGAAATTATATTTAAATAGAAGGACATATTTCTATAATTAAATCTAAACTCACCAAGTAGAAATGAGGGATACAAAAAACCATTTTGACTTAGCCAGACCATACAGGCTAGAAACGATCGTATTGCATTAACTTTGGATATCCTTGTTGCTTATTTTGATATATATATATATATATATAATTTATTAATGAGGGTAGAAATTGATATTAATCAATTAAAACCAGTGGTCTAGCATATCAAAAAATCCGAAGATTAAAATTATATTTTTACTGAGAACATATATTTTTTTCGTGGTTAGATGATTCGGCATCTATTTCTAGCATATAGGAGTCCACTTTTGCTGGTCATTCCTCTTATTTTTGTATGTATGTATATATATATATATATATATATATATATATATATATATATATATATATATATATATATAATTGTATGGTGTAATTATAAGTAACTGAAAAATATCAATTTATGAACCACAATGAGCCACGTCTTATCATGCATATGTGCGAGAGAAGATGTAACATACTCCGCAACTCATAGGATGTTATACCAGTATATGCGAAGGAAAATAAGAATGTAAAATATAAAGAAATTCAATACTATATAAAAATTTAACACTATATGATAAAAATAAGCATAAAGGACAAGGAATTAATAAGGAAAATATACAATGATAAGAAATCAGAATAATAAGAATTAATAGAAAATTAATAAGAAATATATGTAAAGACATTAAAAATAAGATCTGGAAAAGATAAAAAATAAACTAAAAATGTAATAGGTATGCAAATAATCAGGTATTATGTTTATGTGATGTATTATATGTAATATTACCCTATGGTAACTCCTACCTGTTTAGTCTGATTTTACCCCATACAGTGATTACGCTGTTCTTTCCTTCAATTCTATGACTTTCTACATTATCAGTCACATTAAGTGAGTTATGCGATTGTAGTGAGTTATGCGATAGTAAACTTCCCTTGACTAAATCTTACACTCCCTAGGATTTATGCAATCATACATACAATTGCACCTGTAATATCTATATATATAAAAATGAGAATGTGTGTCTGTCTGTGTGTCTGTCTGTCTGTCTGTCTGTCTGTCTATCTGTCTGTCTGTTTGTCTGTCTGTGCGTGTGTGTGTGTGTGAATCCCTAAAACTCGAGAACTACGCAACCAATTTCATTCAAATTTTACACATGCCTTACTTAGGGTTCCAGTTGTGTTTTAGTCAAAAACATTTTTTAACTTCTTGCAGAGTTCGAGCCCACGGCAACATAATATCTCCTCCACTATTTAAGTATTACGTGTCAAAAGTGAAACAAAAACACTCATGTCAAATACTTTCACTTTAAAAATGAAACTATTCCACTAACTGAAACAATCACATTTCGATACTGTAATGACAGATACTTTCAGAGAGAGAGAAAGAGAAAGAGAGAAAGAGAGAGAGAGAGAGAGAAAGAGAGAGATAGAGAGAGATGTATATGTATACATATAGATGTATATGTACACGTTATTCCTCTAACTGAAACAATCACATTTCGATACTGTAACGACAGATACTTTCAGAGAGAGAGAAAGAGAGAGAGAGAGAGAGAGAGAGAGAGAGAGAGAGAGAGAGAGAGATGTATATGTATATATATAGATGTATATGTACACGTATATGTATAGATATATATAGATATAGATCTATATGCATACATGTATATGTATACATATGTGTAGATGTATATATATATATAGATGTACATGTAATATGTACACATATATATATACATATATATACATGCATACAGATATCTATACATATATACACCCATCACACACATACACATGGACACAAACACACACATTAGTCATTTGTTTTCTTATCCAAAACTACGTCAAAAGTACTGAATGGATCTTTATGAAATTTGGAAATTACATTCTATGCATAACGGCCATAACTCCCATGAAAATTCATATATTTTTGATGTTGATGAAATTTTAACCCGAACATAACAGATGAGCATTATTTGTAATTCAACGGTACAACAGTGTAAGACTACCCTTTCAGATATATTTACATTGTGATTTCTGCAATGTGGTGCATAAATTGTCAAGTAAATGAGACGCATCTTTGCCTCCACTGATTCACTTGCAAAGTGTTGAGTAAAATTATTTCGTAGCAGACCTCCTTTGAGTCTTTTTATTATCACTGCGACACACATAGTCCCCAGTTGGTAACATTGATTTCAAGGCCTTCCCAGATGAGAGACTGGTTGTTCTAAGACATTTATCGATTGTAAATTTCGTCTGCAATTTGGAAATTATATTCTATGCATAACGGCCATAATTCCCATGAAAATTCATATATTTTTGATGTTGATGAAATTTTAACCCGAACATAACAGATGAGCACTGTCTGTAGCTGGTCTTCTCTTGGAAGAGCCCCGCTTCTCACATGGACAACTGTATGTTGGCTGCTCAAGAGTGGGCAGCAAAAAAAAACCTATTTGCATATGCTCCACAAGGGAAAACAAGGAACATTGTTTACAACGAGGTGTTATAATCACAACAGCAAGAAAGTATGTACATGATCACCTTCTTTTACGAAACTTCATTGACTTTCATATATTTATATTGATATACATATATATACGTGTGTTTGGGTGCGTGTGTGTGTGTGTATATATATATCTCTATATATAAAGATGAGAATGTGTGTCTGTCTGTCTGTGTGTCTGTCTGTCTGTGTGTCTGTCTGTCTGTGTGTCTGTCTGTCTGTGTCTCTGTCTGTCTGTCTGTGTGTCTGTCTGTCTGTCTGTCTGTCTGTCTGTCTGTCTGTCTGTCTGTGTGAATCCCTAAAACTCGAGAACTACACAACTCTCTTTTACAAACCCAGTGAAAATACATATATTTCATATGTCAAAGAAATTCAAGCAATACATATAACACCAAAGTTAAAAACATTCCCAACAATTCCACAATCCCCAACCTCCAGAGCTATTGAAGAAACTGTTATCATCAACTGACCAAGATTCCTAACATTTGCAAAACAAAATTAGACAATACGACGATGTACTACAGATGACATCAATTGGAACCACAAGAGATTTAACTGAGGCAGCATTCATCCAAACTTTCAAGATCCAACCTCAGATTTATCATCGCATTGTCTCTCTACTACCTCTGTCAAATGAATCACTAAAATTGGCCTTTCATTATTTATAATCTGTACCTGTTTGTTTGGTTACGAAATAAAATACACAAAACGTGTTTCTGAATTACGTGTATTTACTTTATATGCGTATGAGTTGAAAACTTTCTTCTAGCATTCCACTTAATATCTATGTTCCATGCTGGCATGGATTGGAGAGTTATTAATGTAGAAATATGGTATCGTAGCTACTAACAGTTGAGGGTTGCGTAGTCTAGACGGCGTTTTTAGATTTCATTATTCACTTTAATCCGGGCAACGCCGGGTATTTCTGCTAGTAATTTATAAAACCGCATCCAATGATATCCTCATTTTAATTTATATATACCTTAACCTACTTTGGTATGAATACCTTCAACTGTCCTTGATTTATCTATACCTTAATCTACTTCGGTATGATTACATTGAACTGAACTGGTAGGGCATAAAAAGCACCATTTCAGCGCTGGGCCTCACGGAGACAATGTGACTGATGCCGGTGTCATGTAACTGGCACCCGTGCCAGTGGAGCGTAGTAGCATCCCATGATACTCTCAGAGTGGTTGGCATTAAAAAAGGAATTCAGCCATAGAAACCATGTCAAATGAGACTGAAGTCCGGAGCAGCCTCTCAGTTTACCAGCCCTGGTCAAACTGCTTAACCCATGCCAGTATGAACAATGGATGTTAAATGATAATGAGGAGGAGGATAATGATGTATATGTATAAATATTTGTATGTATATGTGTGTGTGTGTGCATGTATATATATGTATATCTATGTGTGCATATATATATATATATATGTATATATATGTGTGTGTGTATATATAATGTATACGTATATATATGTGTGTGTGTGTATGAATGTGTATATATATATATATATATATATATATATATATATATATATATATATATATTTCGTATGTGTATTTCGTGTGCAAGATTCTTGATGTGGATACGTGTGTTGAAAGAAATACAATTAAACCTTGGGAGAGGCATTATGCCGGTAATAAACACACGCACTGGTTCAGTCCTTTATTAATTTATATAGTTTTTTGTTAAATTATTTCATTGCACTCTTGCAATCTCTTCAGTAACTTCCAAATGGAAGTGGAGAGACAAGTTACTGAAGAGATTGCAAGAGTGCAATGAAATAATTTAACAAAAAACTATATAAATTAATAAAGGACTGAACCAGTGCGTGTGTTTATTACCGGCATAATGCCTCTCCCAAGGTTTAATTGTATATATATATATATATATATATAAAATATATATAAAATATATAGTTTTAGGGAAAATAACCAAGTTTCAAGAACTCATCGATATATATATATATATATATATATATATATATATATATATATATATATATGCATGTATATGTGTGTGTGTATATATGTGTGTATATATTTATAATTTTCACTTTTACCATTTATGGAATCAGCGTATGATTTCAACGGAAATCTTATAAACTGACAAGATGAGCTGAGTTTAATCCTAGACACGGTGAGAGCCACCTATGAGCATTAAGATGCGTTAAGTATCTAAATGTGAAATCATCAATGATCTAGCAATATCTGCGACTGTAGGGAGCTTGCCTCTTTTGTCAGTCATTAGGATAGTGCTTCTGTGGCTATTGAGTTGTTTTGACTCTTATTTCTAGTAATACTAGTGCTGATTAGTTCCCTTTGTCACTTTACTGACGTATATGTTTCTGCCTTTATATATGTGTATATATATATATATATATATATATATATATATATATATATATATATATATATATGTATGTATGTACACACATACATATGTATATATATGTGCATATATATGTATATGCTTAATGCTCTGGCGCCTCCAAAATTAAGTGGTCTCAATGGTAAATGGTACGAAACCACCATGATAGTTTGGATAATTGACTGGCGAGGGAATCAGCTGTGAATATTCCATGTATCATGTATTTGCCTAAATTTCCCATCCGTTAAGTTTTCGTCTAGTTCTCCGTTTTCTCTGCATTCATCTAATTTTTTCTCCTTGTATTCTTCCTGTTAAATTTTTGCTCCCGTGAAATTTTACATATAAAATAATTTTTTTTACTATAAAATTTTTGTTTTCTAGATATGAAATTTTGACCATGTAAAATTTTAAAATAAATTTTATTCTGTTTATGAGAAGAATGGAAAAATAAAAGTGAATATTTATTTTATGAGTGATGTGTATTAAATCTATAAAATTGTCCATAAAGTATATAAAATATATATAAAAAGCATTAAGTAATAGTCTTATTGTACTACTATCAACTCTGATGGTTGGCCCCTCAATTGGTTCGATATTTGAATGACTCTCCTTCTCCCATACATTTTCCACGTTTAGTACCCTTTCATCTCTGTCTTCTACTATAGCTTTGAATGCTGACCAAAGCGTTGTGAGTGGATTTGGTAGACGGAAACTAAAAGAAGCCTGTCGAATATATGTGTATATATATATATATGTATGTCGCCTTCTCTCTCTCCCCCCTGGCTGAGTAACCATGTATCTCCTCTACAGCAACAAACATGTTTCTGCCCTCATTCTTGATTGCTGTCTCTCCCTCCTTCTCTTGCTCTTACCATGTATCTCCTTTACAGTAGCACACAGCACACCACTTTCTTGTTAACTCTTCTTCTCTCTCTTGGTAACTATGTCCCTCCTCTTCAGCAGCACACCCATTTCTGCCCTCATTCTTGTTAACTCTCACTCTCTTTCCTTTTATTTCTCTCCCTCTTCCCTCTCTCTCTCTCTCTCTCTCTCTCCACCCTCTCTCTCTTTATCTTTCTCTGGCTGGGTAACCATGTACCTCCTCTACAGCAACACACCTGTTTCTGTCTCTCTGTCACACTCTAACCTTTCATCATCTGACACAAGACCACCTTCAGTGCCCCCTCCCCTCAAAGATGCCTTGTCTTGCAAAGTTACTTGGTGACCCTGCCAGCGTAGGTGCTACTTAAAAAGCATTCAGACCACACTGTAAAGGGGTTAGCATATCGAAGGGCATCCAACTGTAAAAACTAGGCCAAAACTGACCTAGTCTGTGCGAGTACCACGTAAAAAGCACTCACTCCACTCTTCTGGGTGGTTGATTGGTGTTAGGAAGGGCGTCCAGCCGTAAAAACCATGCCAAAACAAACACGAGAAGCATGGTGCATCCAACGCATGCGAGCATGGAAGGAAAACGTTAAACGATGATGCTGAGAATGATGATGATGGCTGTCAACTCATAGATGAGTGTGACCATCACTGAAAAGCAATGTCTATACAATACTTAAGGCCCAATAAGGTTTGCATGATACTACTCAGACCCTCTCTACTAACATGATCCAGAGAGAACACAAGATATCTAGAGCACAGGCTCAGGAATGTGAGAGCATCATAGTATCAAGCACAAGCAGAAGATCCCCATAATGTCCAATACTATTTACTACATATCCATAGACATCTTTAACAAAAGCTGAGGTGTGCCTTACTCCCAGTGTTCTTCCAGCATGCCAGATACCAACATGGAATTTCTGAGGGTTCATGTTCTTACTAGATAGTCAATGAACCCACACTGAATTCATCTGTCTTTTTGACATGTCTTGTTTTTAGTCCTGCTGGGTTTCAAGCAGCCATCCTCATCAGGCTAGCCTGGTGGGGTATAGGCTGTATAAATGTGCGCGGCCTGGGTTCGGTAAGGATGCAAGCATGCCTCCATGACGATCTCAGGTTGTTTAGATTGGATATTGTCGTTGCTATAGAAACCAGGCTGAGCAGACTGGAGGAGTTCTTACTCCTCCTAAATGATTACGAGAAAGTGATTTCTCCATGTCAACCTGGAGCGGGGAGGTGTCGTGGTCCTCCTTAAGAAGATGTTGAAACTGCAGTTAACAAAAATTTTTGTTGACCCGGAAGGCAGGCTGGTCGTCTTGGATGTGACGCACAGCAGTGGTAAGTCTTTCAGGTTGGTGGTTGTCTACGCTCCTTGTAGAGCGGGGCAGTCAGACTTTTTTCGAAGTCTAGAAAGTTTTCCAGAAACGTTTGTTAGGAGACTTAAATACAATCTGCGATGCACACGTAGATTGTGTTCGCTCTAATCCAGATAGGAGGGGTAACTCATGCCTCAACGATCTTCTCAGTCGTTTTCAGCTGGCAGATCGATACGGACTAGAATTTCCAGACGCTCTAGGGTGGATATGGTCTAATAGCGACGGATCTTCGAGGTCGTACTTATACGGGATTATTATAAGGCGTCTAGGCAAAGACTTGGCCAGGTGTCCACAATTTCACTATGTTTGCTACAGGGACCACAAATTTGTGACCTGTAGACTTGGTTTAGATAGAGTTTGTAGACAGGATCCCGGCTACTGAAAAACTAACGAGTCACTCTTGGACTGTTAGGAGTACAGGAGTCGGATTAGGCAATTAGTTATGAGGGCATTAACCGGTGCCATTATTAATAACAAATGGTGGTTTGCCCTCAAAAGAGCCATCAAGTTTGACTCTATTAGGTTTAGCAAACAGCTAGCAAGTAAGAAGGATAGAATAGAAAGGGATCTAATTAAGAAACTAGATGAGGCCTTGAGGACTGGCAATGCGGTTCAAGTGGTAACCGCGAGATTGGAGCTCAACCAACACTTCGAGGATAAACATGAGGGACGCCTTGTCAGACCTAAGCTCCGTGCAATGGGGCGAGAGAGAATCAACACTATCGGATGGGCTCGTGTGGTAGAGACCCAACGTGCAACGATGTCACAATTAGGTCTTTAACGGATCAATATGAACATACGATAAACGAACCCGAAAAGATGTGTAAAGTTTTTCACGAGCATTTCGCCCAGCTGTGCGGGAGGGGTGGTGGGCCGGAGCGCAGGGAGGGCCTCGCAGACATCTTCACCTGCATGCCGGGTCTCTCGGAGCGGGAAACGGGATACTGTGAAAGACCGATGACAGCTGCAGAAGTGGAGGAGGCTTTGTCGGACTGCGGCGGGGACTTGATGGTCTTCCTTACGAACTTTATTATAGAATATCAGGCTTTGGGGGGGGGGCACCTACTAGCAGGCGTCTACACCAACTGGCAGCAGAACGGATATATACCCAAATCTGTGAGCCGAGGTATGTGGCGCTGCTTAGAAAGGACCCAAACAAGGGGGATAAAATAGATAATTTCCGGCTCATCACTCTGCTTAACACAGAGTTGAAGATTCTGGCCAAGGTACTAGCAAAAAGGTTGGCACGGGTCGTGGATGGACTGACTTGTCGGGAAGGCGCATACTTGCGCCATTCCCGGCAGTTCCATACAAGACAATCTCCACCTTATACGCTATACCTTAGAGAGGGTAAATAGGCTTCCTGGCAAGGAAATAGGTTTCCTGGCAAAGATGGGTCTCTGGTCCATTTAGACCAATCTAAAGCTTTTGACAGGGTTGACCATCGGTATCTGGTGTCGGTCCTTGTGGTCGGTCGGACTTGGCCGGGCCTTCTGTGGGTGGATCATTGCTTTGTATAGCACTGTATCCCTTACTGCAGAAGCTGGAGGGTATGAGGGAGGTCCCGCGCGAACTCGGTTGTGGAAGATCGGTGACTGCGTATGCGGATAACATCACCATCATAGTGTATGAGGTGGACCACTTACAGAGGGTAGGCGATGCCATTAAGGATTACGAGGTGGTGGCAGGAGCAAAAATTAACCGTGATAAGTCAGTCGGCTTGCAACTCGGCACCTGGAGAGGCAAGTCGATATCTCCTAACAACGTCGTCCAGCGTTAGACGGAGGATCTGGTTAAAATGCTAGGTGTTTGTTTCGGTCCAGACCTCCAGATAGAGAAGAATTGGAGCGAGGTGGCGAGCAAGGTGGCTATCCCTGAAAGGGAGGGTGGAGGTCGCAAATGTATTTATCACATCTGTGATTACCTACCGTCTGACCGTCGTGCCTTGTCCCGATTCGTGGTTAAGCAAGGTGGAATGGATGCTCTTTCCCTTTTTGTGGAGGAACAGAGGTCCACTTGTAAGGCGCTCTATCTGCTGCCAACAGCCGCTAAAGGGCTAGAGTTAGGGTTCAGGCGGTGAGCTGGCAGAAACGTTAACACGCCAGGCGAAACAAAGGCGGCGAGCTTGAAGAAACGTTAGCATGCCAGGCGAAATGCTTAGTGGTATTTCGTCTGCCGCTACGTTCTGAGTTCAAATTCCGCCGTGGTCGACTTTGCTTTCATCCTTTCGGGATCGATAAATTAAGTACCAGTTACGCACTAGGGTTGATGTAATCGACTTAATCACTTTGTCTCTCCTTGTTTGTCCCCTCTATGTTTAGCCCCTTGTGGGCAATAAAGAAATAACAGCCGCTAAAGGGTGAGCCAATGATGCCGTGGCTAATGATGCACGGACATGCACTGAGGCTGAGGCATCTTTGGCTCTCCCTGAATGGTGAACGGAAGTGTTATGTGTTCGTCAAACTGATTCTTCCTCGGTTCACTAGTTTCGGTGAAATGGAACCGTGGATTAAACGTAGACCTACTTCCTAAGAGTGACATCTTTGAAAGGTCACCAGCCCTTGTGAGAAAATATGTTTATTTACAAATATGTTGAGAGGTATACAATGGAAAGAAAAAAGAAAGAAAGAAGAAAGAAAAACAAAACAATGCTTTGTAATGAAATTTCAATGAACTGACCGCATCAAATTAAAAAGAAACTTCTTTCACTCTCTCTCTCTCTCTATCTATCTATTTATCCTGTCCCCATCCTTTATTATTATTTTTTTCTCCTCTTTCTCGATTGTCCTGAACCCCCCCCTCTCTCTCTCTCTCTCTCTCTCTCTCTCTCTCTCTCTCTCTATATATATATATATATATATATATATATATATATATATATATATATATATATAAACAATATTCTCCTCTTCTAAACAAAGCAAAAAAGCATCCGATTCATATGAATGAACAACGAAACTTTCTGTTTTTACCATTTTGATTTTGTGTTGATGAGTTCGAAAAACGAATGAAAACGCTAATAAAGGATTGTCCAAAATTCTGACCGCTTCTTTTTCTCAATATACACTTCAAACACTATATATGTACACCACATCAAACATTATTTATATATATACATATATATATATATATATATATATATATATATATATATATATATATATATATATATATACAAAGAAAAAATTATTAAATAGTGCAATACAGTAGATATTGGTGCATTTTGCACCACTATCCTATATTTATACTTTAACCTGATGGTACTTTGTTTTACTGGGAAGCAATACTACTGAATTGCACTATTTAATAATTTTTTATTTGTTGAAAACTTTTTCACTGTTTTCAGTCTGTTAACGACCAGGCGTTCACACGAGTAATACTGGCATTGATGTAGCGACATTTGAAATTTTGTCTAGGTGAATCTAGACTGGATTCACTGGAAAATGTCTATCTATCAGTGCTAAGAAATACTTGCCTATATTAACGGTCACTTCGGGTGAGTAGGGGTGTGTGAAACAGATAGTTTTCCTATTCCAATGTTTCCTTTTCTTTATTATTGGACTGGTGGCAGGTGTATAGGTTAATTCCTCGCTAAATCCACTATCTTGTAGAGCCTTATTGTATACAGGGGCAACGCTATTAAAAATGTCCCTATCGGACACTATGGGGGATGGCAGGAACCCACATTAATATAACTAAGTCTATCCTTGGGCTTCCTATAAGGCTTATAAATATTCTTATTTAGATCTAAGGATGCATCTAGGAAATTGACAACCGTCAGGTTGGTATCTGTAGTTATGCTAAGACCGAAAGTTTTCATCAACTGGATAATGTTCTTCCTAAACCGATCCTGTGCTGGTCCATTGGTATTTGCGGTTAAAGCTAGGGCATCCTCTTTATAAATGGCGAAGTATACGTCAGGAAAAGTTTTGCCCAACGTATCGAGTAGGAATAGTTCAATAAGATCGCATATGCCTGCTCCGTCATATGACCCCACGCTCACATCGAAAGCACCCTCTGTATCGGTAGTCTTAACCCACTCTGCGTTCTCGCTGAAGAGTAAAGTCTTTTTAGCGTGGAAGATTATGTCCTCATCATCTGTACTGATTTCTATGAATTCCCTTGCGAAGGTGAGGGCTTTATCTAGCAGTTCTTTAGAGAAAGAGGCATAGAAATTGACAATATCGAATTGCGTGAATCTCGCTTTATTCTTATTCTTAATGGCTTTAAACCAGTCAACGACTTCTATACTATTGGACCATTGTACTAACCTAGTGGCATTCCTGATTTTCGCATTGATTTTTCCAAAAATTTCTTTACTAATAATACCAATTTTTTATAGGAAGCCCAAGGATAGACTTAGTTATATTAATGTGGGTTCCTGTCATCCCCCATAGTGTCCGATAGGGACATTTTTAATAGCGTTGCCCCTGTATACAATAAGGCTCTACAAGATAGTGGATTTAGCGAGGAATTAACCTATACACCTGCCACCAGTCCAATAATAAAGAAAAGGAAACATAGGAATAGGAAAACTATCTGTTTCACACACCCCTACTCACCCGAAAGATACACTCAATTTTCTCGACATCTTTATGGGAGTCAGTGACTCCGCCCAGGTCACTGACCTTGTAGGACTCTACCTACTTAACGGTCTCTATAAGCAATTCCCTAATATCTCCGGTGGTCTATACAGAGACGACGCTCCGTTCGCAATCCAAAATTTTTCTGGGTTAATAAGCCTACATTTAGGATTAGATAGGAAGTTCTTTTTGTGGGCTTTGATAGTTATAAAGGCCTCTTTTGGGGGGAGGACCTCTATTTATTTTATCTAATTTAAGTCTGGCGGCGATAATGCTAGCTTCTTTATTAATTTTGTTATAGGTTTGTGGCCTAGCCTTGGTGTAATTATTGATGATGCTGTTGTGTAGAAGTCGTGAATATGTGCTGTTTTCTACCAAGCTCTTGGTTTTATCGGAAAAATGTGCCCTTTTTTTTTGGGGGGGGGAGAACTCTTTATGTAATCGATATCCTTTTTCAGTTTCTGTTGGAAAGTGTTAAAAGACTTACGAAAGTGCGGTCTTTGTGATATGGAAAGATAGCTCATCTGGAAAAGCAGCTTAGACCCCGCCACATGTCTAAATTCAAGAACTGAACTTTTCGGATCATGCCCACATGTGACTAAATATTTGTTACGTTTTTGGTCCCCCCGAGATTACAGATAGGGCTTGCTTTTTATATTGTGTCCACGTACAAGCTTTTTGTCTCTCTATACTTTTTACTTATATTTCTTATATATTTTTATAGAGATATTGCTTTTTAGTTTTATTGCTCATATATTTTTTACACATATTTTTTCTGTATTCTACTTTCCACCCTGCATTTTTCCTGTGTGTATATAGATGTGTATATGGAATTTTTTTATGCGCGCGTATGGATGTGTGCATGTGTGCGGGTATGTGCGTATATAGACGTGTGTGTACGTGCATGCGAGTATGTGTGTATATAGATGTGTTTACTCTTATTGCTTATTTTTTACACTTTTTTACACATTTTTCTGTATTTTGCCTTTAGCCCTGTTTTTTCTTGTGCATGTGCGTATATAGACGTGTGTATGAACCTTTTTTGTGTGCGTGTGTGTGTGTGCGAGCGTGTATGCGGGTATGTATATATTTTTTGGCGAATGTGTGGGTGAGCATGTGTGTGTTTCAAGTGAGGGTGGATGAGTATATACATATAGACGCATGTACATGAGTGTGCGGGCGCGCATGTGTATGTATGGACATGCGCACTTACGCGATTGCATTTTTACTTCCTTACCTTTACTACCTCCCCTTACTTAGCGGTCATTCTAATAGCTCTTTTGTCTTAATAACGGTCAATTTCATAGTATTTTTTCGATGGCCGGATAACTGAAGAGATGCCGGCGTGGGTTTCCGCCCCGACATCCGAAAATCGGAGTTTTATCAAGGCTACCGAATAATTGTCACATATTATATTTACAGATAAATTCCTCTATTTACATAATATCGAAGTCTCTTTCATTCTTTTGTTGTCTTGCCATTTCTATCAATAATATATATATATATACATATATATATAAACTTGTCGCTTAGGGATATCCCACTTAGCAACAAAACCGAGTATATGAAACTCATTATTCACGCTGCAAACGAATTGATTCGGAAGATGCGATGGAAAACTTTCTTCTCCGTCTGCAACTCTGCTACCAACTCTAATAATCTAACTTACCAAGCTCTACTCTGCGAATTTAGATCTCGCAAAAATCCACCTCCTAGCCAGCACCTCGACAATTTCGAACAAGACGTTACCAATATGGTCAAAAACATAAAATTTAACCCAGAAGAAAAGCGACCAACCGCCTCCTAACCAAAATCGATAAGGTTATCAAGAAACTTCAGAAGTACCCCGGAATTCTCGTCCACGCTGTTAAGACGGGCAATTTATACAATGCTCCCCTGAACAAATACCGAGATTTAATACTCAAATAACTACACAAGGACTACAGAATTGTACCTGATTCGGCTATAAAAGAAATCAACCGCTAAAATAGGGATCTCGTTTTTAAACTTAGACTTGAGGATAAAACCGCACCTTCCACACCTCACCCACCCCATATAAGCTTAAAGGATCAGAGAGACAACTTCGCAGCGAACCCCTCCATTCGCCTCATCTGCGCCTCCAGCTTCAATATAGGTAAGATCAGTAAAATTATACTCGATCGAATAACAACTCCTCCTCCAGCTACCCCGCCTCCGTCCTACAGTCTATTATGGAAAGCGTTTCCTACCAGATTTATTCGATCAATATACTGAATATTATAATTGTACCCTACAACGTGCCCGATACAAATACTCAATTGAATACATCACCATGTGGGATATTCTCCCCACTAAACCCGGAACAGAAACCAGTTCCGCACCCTCCACCTCAGCATCTTCAATCTCCAACACAACCCCTATCGCTATACTGCTAGCCTCACACCAAACCGTCCCGCATTCCGTCTTGGGCACATACCAGTTTCCCCTAACCGGGTCTTCCGCTCTCGTCCTCTCTAGGATTTCCCGCATCATCGCCACCGTCGCCTCTCCCACTTTGTCACCCCAACTCTCCCCCTCTGCTCGTCTCTTGGTGTAACTGCACGCTGTGCGCGGCCATCCAGCGATCGGGTAGTGTCCAACCAACTTCCCACAAACCGAAAACAACACTCTGCTGTTGACGCTGGAACTCAGCTCTGGGATCTCGTTTCCTCTCCGGAACACCAGCTCACCCGATCTGTCTTTTTGTAGTTTCAGCCCCAGCGCAGCTCCCCCCACCATCGACTCTGGCGGCTGCGCAATCAGCCTGAACCTCTCCAGGTGTCTCACTACCCCGAGGGCTGGCACTACAGTCTCGTCAACCAAAATGTCGTCGATGTAGGAACTGGTGGCCTTCCTTATCTTCTCTTTCCCTAGGATGGACTTGAGCACCATTGCCATGATTTTCGGAGTGGAATTCAGCCCAAAACCCAGCCTGGTTAAACAGTACGTCCGGCCCTTGTACCGCACCAGCTGGTATCGCTACAGCTTGTTACTCACACGGAGCTGCAAATATGCCGACTTCAAGTCGACGATCGTCGCTACCTTGGTCGACTGTCTCCACACACGTAACGTCTCACTACAAACGTCCGTTGCCTCGCTTCCCGTGTGGCACGATATATGTTCGTTCAACTCCCTAAAGTCCAGCACCGGTCTGACTTTTCCTTTCGTCGGCTGCACCACCGCCATCAGAGGCAGCACTCCACTCACCACCTCCTCTTTCCACGGGACAAGGACTCCTTCCTTGATCTATCTCTCTACCTCCTCGTCGAACTCGACTCCGGCGTGACCTTTCAAAGTATGCCGGTAGCAGCTCACCCTCTTCTTTAGTAGTGGGGGATCGTCTTTTCATCGCCACTCTATCGTCCACCTCCGACCATCGAACGTCGCCTGAAAATCTGTGTCCTTGATGGTGTAAGCGGCGCTGTCCCTGACGGGGCTCTGCTCTCCCCGGCGGTCCCGACTCACGGCGCACGATGTCCCCCACACTTCCGAACGTGACCTCATCTCCTGCAATCCTAACACAACCAAGACGGTTGATGGCGTCCATCCCCAACACAACATCAACCCCGTCTATCACATATTCGATCACGATCACCCGTAGCCTTAGCGCCGCGCCTGGTAACGCTATCTCCAGACTGCAGCTGCCCTTGCAACGGATCTCTCTACCGTCGACCACCCGGACGCTACTCGCCCCATCCCATTTCTTTGCTACCCTTGATGTCACGAGGGTAGTCGTGCAACCCGTGTCCACGTGGGCCTTAAACTTCTTCCCCTCGGCCTCGACGTCGACTACGGGCAGCGTCTCCACAAGCGCCTCTACTCGGTCGCGGGTAAAGTTTGAGAGGCAGCAACTTCCCCACGGTCGTTTCCCTGGTCGCAATCAAGGGCGATGTTCCCAGTCTTCCTGCATCGATAGCAGGCGGGCCCCGATTCGGCGCATTCCCTCGCCATGTGCGACCCCTGACATTTGAAACACCGGCCCGAGAACGGCCGCTGTCGTTACTCGGTAGGCTTCCTCACGCCTTTCTCCGGCCGTCGTCTGTCGGAACGCGCCTCCGTCGCCGCCATCGCTATCGTCTTCCGTCCGACGTGCTGCGCCAACACGCGAGCTTATGTTACAAGCTCGCTGAGCACCATCTTTCTCCCGCCAGGCAACTGCTGCAATCGAATCCCTCTGTCGTCAGGGAACCCACTCACAAACGCCAGCCGCGCCGCTCTGTCCAGGCCTTCTCCCGTAAACCCAGCCAGCGTGGCCAGTCTACGCACTTCCGCCGCGTATTCGTCCACCTGATCTCCCCCCACCCTTTCTAACAGTTCCCAGTTTAACGAAGGCAGCGTAATCGCTCTCCATATACGCCTCTCTCAATCTCTGCTCGATCTTCTCCGCACTTAACCTCTCTTCCTCGTCCATTTCTAAATACAGGGTCAGGGCGCTCCCTTCCAAGTACAGCGCCATGAGACTCGCCACTTATCCCTTGCAGTTTCGCCACAAGCCTGATCTTCCGCATCCAGGCCATTACATCTCCCTCGCCATTAAAAGGCCTGATCATGTCGCTGGCGATTCTAATCTTGGCTATCATCGCGGCGAAGTTTTACACGTGGGGCCGAAATAGCTTGTGGTGTATGCGTGCGAGTAGATGTAATCGGCTTACCTCGGTTTTCCTTCCAAGTACGAGTCTCTCCTGCGGTATCCGATCCTCTCGGCTCGCCCGACCCGAAAAACACTAGAAATAGCAGCTGCTTCTCCCAACACCTAGACGATCGCTTGGCACGTCCTCTCCTCACAACAACCCCGTTCGAAAAGTGCACGAAATCCCGATCGAGGCTCCCTCTGCCCTTGTTCCTCTTCCGGTCAGCTCGCCATTCTGGTCAGCTCCCCAGTCGCTGATGTCATACCACATAAATAAAGCAAATTCTATTGAAGTCGATACATACAATATACAAAAGTTCTGTTTCTCATCTTTATGAAGGATGTCTTAGTCGACTTGAAAGAGTACTGCTAATCAGCAGAAAATAAAATTTGGAGAATGTCATTTTGTGTCTGACAGCACTTGTTTGTCATCTGTAAACAAATCAAATTCTGCTTTACGCATGACGTATAACACTCATAACATTTTTTAATTTTTGGGAATTTTCAGAAAATTTTTGCGATTTTGTATTTTACACACGGGAATTCATGCGATTATCCAAAAATACAACAAAAATTTTTTTGGTGAGTGATTTAAGGATTATTTATCTGTTATATTTAGCACATCTTACAACCACCTCAATGAGTGGAAATATTTGTCAACACGTGCTTTCTCGCAGACAAAATAGTTCTAATATTTGGTTTGTTATTATGGAAACAGGCATGAATGTGTCTATGGCTTACGATTGGCTAAAATTACCCAAAATTTGTAAACTTTAAGAGCTAAAAACTCTTTTTTTTTTTTTGATTTATTACAAAAATGAATTTCAAAGCAGTGATTAGCATATGAAACCATATCATTACACCGAATATGAAATCAATTCGAGTAAGAATTGAAGAGATTGAAAATTGGCAGCCAAACAGAAACGATCCCATAAGTATCTTGTCTTTAAGAGAGTGATTTCATTAAAGAACCTCAAAACAGCAACAATAATAATAAATAATAAAGACAATGATATAGGTTTAAAAACCAAAATACTAATATTAATAGCAATATAACTAACAGAAACAACACACATGCACGCGCACATACCCACGAAGTCATACATACACATACTCGTACAAAAAACAACTCACTCAAAAACACACGTTCAAACACAAAGACAAAAAAATAAACTAAATTGATTTATTCAATAGTTTATTTCTCCATCCCATTAAGAAGCCATTATTTGAGTGAAAAAACGATTCAATTCAGAAGACGTATACTTTGATCACTAGAAAATTAACAAACATAAGTATCACTGATCCATAGACCGTAAGAAACATAATTTAGTCATAAATGAAAACATCTGTTTAGACTGAATTTTTTAATCAGAAATAAAATAAGTACAGAAAACATGTGAAAAGGTGACTACAAGCGTTTCAGTGGCGGGAAGCAGCCACTGTCATGTGATCGCATTTCCATTCTTATCACATATTTGCTTTTACTAGTCTTCAACAGGAAATCTTATGCATATTTAGTTACACTTGTATATACGCACATACATACACACATCCTCACACCCACCCACTCACAACTATATACAAATATGTACATATATATGTGTGTGTGTGTGTGTGTGTGTGTGTGTACATATATATATATATATATAGTCATACACATTAACATATATATAAATATATAGTCATACAATTAACATATATATATATATATATATATATATATATATACATAATACATACATACATACATACATATATATATATATTATACTCTTTCTTCTGCTATGGAGAATGAAGCAGACAGAAGGCGACAGTTAGCCAGAGAGAGAAACAAAGGCGGAGAACAGCCAGTCTCACTCAGGAAGAACTGGACGCAAGAAGATTTTAAAAATGGAAGATTAAAAAATACTTTATTAAATCAATCACAAGAAATGAGACAAGATGCGAGACGACAGGCTCGAAGATGTCAAAATGAAAAGGAAAACCTCGTTGAACAAAGGAGAGATATGCAAAGACAGAGAGCAGCTCAAAAGCACCAAAATGAAACAGAACAGCAAACAGCAGAGAGGACAGTGGATCTAAGAAAGAGAGCATCGCAAAGGCGACAAGATGAAACGGAAGAGGAAGCAGCAGAAAACAGAAATCGACTGAGAGAGAACATCGCAAATGCGCCTAGGTGAAACAGAAGAGTAAGCAGCAGAGAGGAGGGATGGTCTAAGAGAGAGAGAGAGAGAGAGAGAGAGAGAGAGAGAGAGAGAGAGAGAGAGAGAGAGAGAGAGAGACTAAGACTAGAGAATGAAACTGAAGGAGAAGCTAATGTTCGCAGAGAACGAATGAGGAGAAGAATGGAAGAATTAATTAATACTGAAACGGAAGAACGAAGAAATATTCGAAGGCAGCGGAATGCGAACACCATGAGAGTCGTGCGAAGAGTTAGAAATCATGTAAATTTAATAAATAATCATACTTATAATGATGAGAATGTTCAGGTTCATAACTGTTGTGACACGAACGCATTGTGTCAGTTTTGTAGAGCCAAACATTTTGCTTCCGAGCGACCATTAGACGGATGCTTTAACAGTTGCTGCCTTAAAGGGAAAGTCCTGCCTCCAGTTAGAAGAGAATTTCCTCCATACCTACGATCCCTGTTGTCAGACCCTCAACATCCACGTTACGTTAACTTCAAAGAAAGCATAAGGTCATACAACTCTGCTCTATCTTTCGCATGTATGGGTGCTCACATTGATGACCCACAAAGACGAGGTCAATTCTGTTTCAGAGTGCACGACTAAGGTTATCACAAAACTTCGCACATGCTTCCTGTTGAGGGCCAACAGACGCAATTTACGCAACTGTATATTATTGACAGCGTTCAAGCCACCACAGTGCAGGCCCAGAATGCAGCGAATGAAAGATGTATACCTGAGGTGAAGCACAGATTGGATGAGATTATCAGAGAAAACAATGTCTATACTGCATCTTACAGCACATTACAAGAAGTAGAACTGCATGAGGAGCAGCATGCCCAACAGGAACAGAGGCCTATGTCTGTCGTAAATTTAGTCTTCAACAAGGATGGCACTGCTGATAGGCGAAAATACAATTTACCAACAGTTAATGAAATGGCTATGGTCTTCAGCAATACTGAGGGCGATCCATCATTCATCAGAGAATTCAAGGTTTACCCAAGAAACAATGAAGTCCCTGTGATCAATCTGAACATTCTTAGCCCCAACCTTGACCCAATGACGTATGTGTTGTTCTTTTCATATGGAGAGCCTGGCTGGCAACCAACCACATATGATTGGTAATAAAAATAGAGCAAACTCAAGGCAAAATGTTACAATGTTCCAACATAAAGTATCTCTCACAACAGTTAGAACAGGTGAATTCAACCCAGTTATCCATGGAGGCAAGCTCTTCCAGCAATGAGCAGTAGGCTCTTACCTGCAAGTCGAAGGTAACATTATAAATTTTGTGCAGAACCATCAACACAGGTTAAAAGTAGAACAATACCGTGGTCTTACTGGTCTTACTGATCATTTACAGAATGTTTCTAATGCTGCAAATGCTCAAGTAGGACGCACAGTTACCTTGCCTTCATCATTTCAAGATTCTCCTAGGAATAAGCAAGAGCGCTATCAAGACGCCATGGCTATTGTGCACATATATGGTCCTCCTGGTATCTTCCTCACCATAACCTGCGATCCTAATTGATAGGAAATTAGAGAGAATTTATTTCCAGCCCAAACTTCATCAGATAGACCGGATTTGGTGGCCCGTGTATTCAATATAAAGCTGCACGAACTCTTGAATGACATCACTAAGAAATATTTATTTGGAAGAGTCATTGCTTACTTATACACCATTGGATTTCAAAACAGGGGCTTACCACATGCCCACCTGTTGATCATTTTGCACCCTGATGATTGAATTGAATAATCCTGAAAGAATTAATCAAATTGTCTGTGCCGAGATCCCGGATACCGTCACTGAACCCTTACAACATGAAACAGTGAAAAGGTGCATGATCCATGGGCCCTGTGGTGATCTCAACCCTGCTGCTCTCTGCATGGAAAATAACGAGTGACTTAAAGAATTTCCAAAGGTATATCAACAAGAGACACTGATAAATAAACACAAACGGTTACCCGTTGTATAGGTGACATCGAGAGGCATTATTTCGAGTTCACAACCATGCAATAGACAACCGATATGTAGTGTCCTACAATAAATATGTTCATATTTGTGTTGAGATTTGCCTCTTCGACTCCTCTGTGAAATATTTTGAAGAGGGTCAAGAGAGATAGGTACTTGAGAGAGTAACACAGAAGAACACACCACTGACAGCTTGGTATCTTCTGAATCAAACACATGAAAATGCACAGAACTTGCATTATTCGGATATTCCGTTCAGTTATGTCTTCAATAAGCAGACTACTGTATGGAAGCGCAAAGAGAAGGCGATACAGTCATCTCCAGACTGTACACCGTTAGCCTTAAGGATGAGGAACGATTTTACTTGAGACTGTTGTTGCTGCACGTTCCTGAATGTCGAAGTTAAGAGGATATGAAAACAGTAGATGGCGTAGTCTGCAACTCATTTAAAGAAGATGCTCTCTTAAGAAATTTAGTTCAAAATGATGAAGAATGGCACAGGTGCATAGAAGAAGTGTCTCTTACAAGTATGCCATTTCAGCTGAGACAATTGTTTGCTCCCATTTGCATCTTTAACACTCCAGCTAACCCTTCACAGCAGTACCACCAGTCTGAGGAGGAGATGATTAAGGATTTCACAAGAATTAACAGTCAAGAGGTGGCTATCCAGAGAGCATTAAATGATATTGAGTCAACGCTGCGATTACATGGGCTATGCTGCAGAGATTTGAATCTTCCAGTTCCAGCTGCCTTTCATGAAGTAACTGTTGAAGGAGTTGATATTGAGCGGTGCATTGCATCTTTCACTGAGACTCAGCACCAACTCTATGAACACATTATTGCAGCCACCTCTCACATGAGAATCCCTTCTGAGTCATCTGAAAAATTAAAGCAGGCTCACCTTTTAATTATTGATGAAGCATCAATGTTATCTTGCAATGCTCTGAGAGCCATTGATCTGCTGCTGGGGCAAACAATGAATTCGCCCAGACTATTCGGTGGAAAACTGCTGCTATTTGGAGGAGACTTCAAACAAACTCCACCTGTCATCCCAAGAGGATCCAATGCAGCAGTAATTGAGTTCTCAATTAAGCAATCTCTCCTCTGGCATTTCGTAACAAAACTCAGTTTGACAGAAAATATGCGCATGGCTGGACAAGATGACTTCAACAGGTGACTCTAAGAAGTTGGAAATGGAACCCTCTCCAACAATGAAGGGCTGGAAGAAAGTCTCATAGAGATTCCCCAAAACATGGTATTAGAGAAGTTTTGGGGGAAGAATTATTACTAGACAATGATGAGGCTGTTGAAAGAGTGTCATCAACAATCATTTTGACACCTAAAAACAAAGATTGTCTTCACATAAACACTGACATAATAGCATTATTGCCTGGTGAAGCAACAATCTACAGAGGCGTTGACACCATTGCTGATGATAATAACGAAGCTGTTATACATTATGCACTGGAGTTTATAAAATTCACAGACGCTTTCTGGGATGCCTCCTCATATACTGTCCTTGAAGAGGCTTTCGATGGTCATGTTGCTAAGGAACCTGAATCCAATGAGAGGTTTACTCAATGGGATCCGGATCTTAGTGCTGTCCAGCAAGGATTTTTTTCATTCATGAGAAAATACTTAGTGGAAGTAAGAAATGAGAGGAGGCCTTTATTCCACGCATCAACTTCCGTCCCAGTGAGACAACCCTTCCCTTTAATATGAGTAGATGACAGTTTCCTGTTATCCCAGCATTTGCAATGACAATAAAAAAAATGACAAGAGCAGAGCTTCAATAATGTTGGCATCATCCTACCATCACCAGTATTCAGCCATGGGCAACTTTATGTTGCATTGAGTAGAAGTAGAAGCAGTAATAATATTAAAATGTTGGTAAAGAACCATCCAAAACAAGGCGAACTCATTGATGATAGGGTTTTCACTAGAAATGTGATGTTGAAACAGTTATTAAGATAAAGGTTGTAAGCTTTTCATTTTATTTTCCGTATAATTTTTATACCGTCAGTTCTGATGGCACGGGTACACTAGTCTGTACAGACACACACATTTAAACACATACACACACACACATATATATATAATTATATAGATGTAATTATAATCATGCATGCATGTATGTGTATATATATATATATATATATATATATATATATAGAGAGAGAGAGAGAGAGAGAGAGAGAGAGAGAGAGAGAAAGAGGGAGAGAGAGAGAGAGAGAGAGAAAGAGAGGGAGATAGATAGATAGATAGATAAATAGATAGATAGATAGATTCAAAGTGAATATGGTACTTAAGTTTAAGCACCAGAATTAAGTATGGTATTATCCATACAATTTCAAAATAAGGTGATTAAAATCAAAATAAGCAACAAGGATATCCAAAGTTAATGTAGTACGATCGTTTCATGCGACTCCATTTATTTAAGCAATGTGAACATTACATCAAATGTAAAATGCAGAGCAATCCTCAGCTGCACAAAGATATAGAAATTTACTGAAATTACATTTCAACAGGACATATTTTTATAACTACATTTAAACTCTCCAAGTAGAAAGGAAGAATGCAAAAAACCATTTTGACTTAGCCAGACCATACAGGCTAGTGAATAATTCTAAGCAGATTTTTAACTGTCACTGATTTTCTTTTTTTTTTTTTTTTGTTCTGATTTATGGATCTTCTTATCAGACCTAGTGATTCAAAGCTTAAGAAGGCACTAGCATTTTATTTGTAGGGAAAGGGAAATGGGTAAACAGTATAGTCAGTAAACATGGATGATATAGTTATAAAATTTCTTTGGGTTTAGTGACAAACTACTATAGGGGGGGTTCTCTACTAGAAGACCAGTTTATAATGGAGCAGGGGAAGTTTTAACATAAGGCACCTAGGTCAAAAGTATATAGAATAAAAGTTGCTATATTGTGTACAGATACAGTAAATGGTTATTCATAGTTTTCATTAATCAGAATAATGTATCAGTATTGTTTTACATATGCTAAGTTTGAAATACTTGAGATACCAATATTTGCTTAATTAATATGTGAAGAAATAAAAGCTAATTATAAATTAATAACAAAATAAAAAGAAATAGTGTAATTTAAAATGCTATGGTAAAGTATAAGGAACCATAGATAAGATATGAAATTAAATTTTATATATATATATTGGACTAAAATTTAAAATTAGACTTATATATCTAATATCATTTAAAAGGACACATAAGAGATAAAATTTATTATATAACTAATGCAAAGAATTGATACATAGGATTTACATGGTTTATAATGATGGACTCATCAAGGTTTAAGAAACTGATAAAATGAATGATTGGAATTAACATAGAATATAATTTGTCTTAAGTGGAATATCCTCCCTGTTTCTTGCGTACCCGTCAGTATTTATCTATATACATACATATATTCATACATACATACAGACAGACAGAGAGACAGACAGGCAGAGAGACAGAGAGACAGACAGACAGACAGACAGACAGACAGACAGACAGACAGACAGACAGACATACATGATGGCTGTCGGTTCGTTAAATGAGTATGATCATGGCTGACTAAATAAAGTGTATCATAGCATTACATGTTGTGAGAACAGCAATGGCTCTTGAATCCTGCCAGTGGCTTACAGAAATTGTTGCAGGTTCATACATTCATCCAAGTTCCTTTGAATTCTTGGTTGTTCAAGATCATTCAGGTGATTTTTCTCTGTGCATCTCGATAAACCTGAGCGATTTATATATGTTTTCTAGCAGACAATGCATGTGAGGTTGGCCCCAACCCAAAAGTCGTTGTAGTTTGAAACAGGTCTTCCTTCATGGCTTCTCTGATGGCTCCCCAGACTTGAGTGATACGTATGTAGCCACAGACTTCACAGTATAGATGAAGAACTGTAGGGTCAACAGAATTGCCTTTTCGTACTGATCTTATGCATAACCACTCGTTTGGATTTCGCTGGAATGTGCTCACTCCGTTATAGATTCTTTCCAACCTTTCCTATCACATGATATATTTTCCCACTCGTGTTCTGAAATCTCACAGATTTCAAGCAATTCTTTTCATCAAAGTATCCACATCACCATTCTTATCCCCCAAAATAGCCAAACCACCGAAGATAAAAATTACCGCCCAAAAGCCTATGAAAACATAGGATGTACACTGGCTACCTCAATTTGTTTCTGCAGGACCATTGTGCCATTAACAAAATTGTAACCCTAGCATAAGCTGGAGAAAGAAGGACGTGTGACGGTGTATTGAGGACCTACAATTTAATAAAATGATACAAGAGAGAGAGCAATAGAGAATCGCAAAAACTTGGTTATGATGTAAATGGACTACGAAAAAGGTTTTGGTAGTATGCAACATAGGTGGATCATCAAAGTACTGCAATTAACCAAAGTACCATCATCACTAGTAGCTGCATCCACCACTAAACCAAAAACTGGTATACATCCTTACATCTTAGAGGAGACAATGGAGGCATCAGATTTGACACCATATACTACCAAAAAGGCACCTTCAAGGCGATAGCTTGTGTGTACTACTCTTTGTACTCTTACTCAATTCCCTACTATACCTAAATCACAAAGCACAGCAGCTACAGGAATGGGTTCAATAACGTCTCTCACATTTTCTTTGTTGATGACCTGAAGTTGCCTAGGCCAAATATTAATCGCATCAAAAAGCAACTGGATCTCAGAAACCTGTTCTCCAAAGACATTGGAATGGAATTTAGTGACTCGAAATGTGCATTTTTATTTTATGATAAAACGTAGCAAACGTGTACCCTCGTCCAAGACACTAAACAAACAACTGAGAAATAGAGCCTCTACTCGCTGGGGAAAGTTACAAATATCTTGGACAGGATGAGAATGTCAGCTCCGGCGGATCCATCAATACAAAGAGGATAAAAAAATATGATCATCTGAACTCTCAGCTGAACTCAAGCATATGCCCAAAACACGTTTTCAGTGCATGTCAATCACACCTACATTTGACCTTTTAAGCTGATTGCTACAAGAACTCAACGACACAGGTGTTCCAACACACAAGCTGCTCAGTGTTACAGGAAAGTTCAACATCAATTGAGATTCATATTGCAACATCTGTACCAGAGGAAATAGACCAGTAACTATCTTCCCCTAGTTTCCGACCTTGAAAACTCCTGTCCGAGATCATGCTGCTCTGGATGGCGCCCCATTTGTTTTGTGGGGATCCGACGTCCACAAAGGGGAGAAGGATATGGAAGTCTGCAGAGCGGAGGCCGAGCTGGTTTCATGCCATGTAGGCCACTGGAGATGCAGCAGCGAATGTTGGGCGTCGGCCAAGCATGTTGTCTCGTATGAGGGTGAAAGCGAATCGCTGCAGACGTACAGCTGAGATGAAGAGGCAGCTGTTGCGTCTCCAGTGGCCTACACGACATGAAACCAGCTTGACTTCCACCTGCGGACATCTATCCTTCTCTCCTCTTTGTGAATATCCGGTCTCCGCAAAGCAAATGGGACGCAATCCAGTGTAGCATGACCTCGGACGGGCTAGTGCACCATCGTGACTAGCACTGTCTGACATGTTTCAGCACAGTCTCCCAGCACCACAGCGGTGCCATCACTCTTGACTGGCAATCAACTGGATAGCGACTGTTTGCGCATTGATGTTTCCCTAAGGCTTGACCTCCGGATCTGTGAGCCTCACAAATGCTGCTGCGGGTTCATTGTGGATTCGTTCAGCCTACCCCGCTCTCATGCCATTATAGTGATAGCCGGACTCTCCGTCATGCTGCTCTTGATGAGATCATAAAGCATGATCTAGATCCTGCAGGCTTGGCCTCCCAGCTCGAGCCAGCGGACTGGACAGAGGAGACGGTAAAAAGCCAGATAGCATAACAATTTTTCTGTTCCGCAGTGGTACGCCCCTCGCCTGGGATGCCACATGTTACGACTCCTCTGGTGACGGCTTGATGTGTTCGGCTGCCAGCTCAAGATTTGCTACTTGTCATGCCGAGAAGGGCAAATTGTCAAAGTATCGGCCATCCTCGGACAGATTTGTGGTTGAGCTTGTGGTAGTGGAAACCTCCGATGTTCTTGGCCCCCAGACTACATCCCTACTCACTGCTATCAGGACTGAGATGAGTATCCTCAAGTGCAAGCTCTGTGAGTCGGACTGGCTGTTCCAGTGCGTCTCCCTCGCCATCTGCTGGAACCACGAGGCGGACTGAGACAAGTCTTAAGTCTCTTAGATATAGCGTCTATTAGTCTCTTAGATATAATATCTATTAGTCTTTTAGATATAATGTCTATTAGCACATCTCACAAAGAGAAAGTATTCTCTACTAATGCAAACAAAAAAAAACCGAGACGGTATTAAGAGATATTAATGAAATTGGAGAGGAGTATTCACAACAATGTAGTGAACCCTCATTCTGACAGAGTAACGCCTGTCTATAAGCCCTGACTACTACTGCAAAGCAATACACGAACGACACTCAAAAAGTAAGCAAAACCGAAACAACAAAGGAAGTGCTATCATGGGTTCTGAAAACAGAGAAAAAGATAGCTGATTTACGGAAGACCATCAGCTATGTGACGATGCAAACAAACAAGTCTCTATACGTCTCACCAACAAAAAGTGAAGTAGAAGATAGAAGTGATATTTGGAGATAGAAAAAAGAGAACGCCCGGTTGCAAAGTGATCACATTCAAACAGGTGTTAAAAGCTGTTACTGAGAACTCCGACATCAGAGGTATTATAAGATGTACACTGAGGTATTATAAGATTACCGACATCAGAGGTATTATAAGATGTACCGAAAAAAAAACAATAAACAGAAACTTTAACCAGAACCAAGTAGCAGTGGACGGAGATATGAGAGCAGAAGCAGTGAACATCATAGAAGCTCCTTCGCGAGAAGGCAAAGACTCCTGGAGGGATATGTGCAAGGAAGATGAGTTTAATTGAGATTCTCTGTGGCTGGAAGAAATTCGAAGTACCTGCATTACACTCAAGATATACAACATCCATGATGATACTCTTGTTACTGTAACTCAAAAACTTCAGGATGAAAAAGCACCAGAAGAGTTGATTGTCAGATACTGGTACAAGAATCTAAACTTCAACCGATCATATCTTATCAACCTGTTCCACTAAGCTCTCAATGTGAATAATAACATACTACACTGCTTAGCTCTGGCAGATACAAGACTCTCATTGAGAGCAGCATGACGGAGAAGGCAGCTAGCATTATAATGGCATGAAAGCGAGTGGAGACCGAAAGAATCCACAGTGGACCTGCAGCAGCATTTTTGAGGCTCACAGATCCGGAGATCAAGCCTTAAGGAAACACCGATGCGTAAACAGTCGCGATCCAGCTGATAGTCAGTCTAGAGTGATGGCACTGCATTGAGACGGTGCTGGTCACGACAGTGCACTAACCCATCCGAGATCATGCTGCACTGGATGGCGTCCCATTTGTTTTGAGGGGACCAGATTTCACAAAGAGGAGAGAGGGATAGACGTCCGCAGGGTGGAAATGAAGCTGGTTTCATGTCGTGTAGGTCGCTGGAATTTAGTCAGAATAAATGTTTCTATATGTTTGCGAAATTAGTAATAGCTGTAAACCAGACTAGTAGCATCACCATCAATGACTTAACTGTTTCTGCTATATCTGGTGAGGAATGTTACAGACCCCTTGAGATAGATGAAAACATATCTTACGATGTAACAAGAAAACTCACCACTAAATAATAATAAGAACCGGATAAGAAAAATATGGATCTCGCAACTCTGTATTCAATAAAATAGTGACTCATAGTGTTCGTAATAGTCCAAATACTCATATCACCATTTGGGCTACTGGGTTGAACTCGTGATGAGATCTTAGCCATTGATGTGAAAACCCAGAAAATACTGACCAGGAGATATGAGCTACAAGATACAGAAGGTAATATACTGCATAACATTCCCCAGTTACAAAGAGAATTATATTGGCGAACCCAACAATTCTTTTTGACTATGTACAAGAACCTACAGACAACACATCTTACAAAAAGAATTACGTCAGGTTCCGGTGAGCAAGCATCTGGAAATATGCGGAAATAGCAGACTCAAGACTTATCCTGTCTTCAAATGCCTAAGGGATGATCCAAAGTACCGGAAGGCAACGGAATTATATTTTATAAAAAGAAATTACCTGAATTAAACGTATAAAAGTATACTTTAAAGTTATATGAGAAATGCTTATGAAAAAGTTACTTTCCTAGATGAACCAAACCAGATAACCACTGGATATTGTTATTAATAACGTTCTTTTTACTGTTACTAAAATAACTGGAAAAATTCACTTAAGCAACCATCACATAACACCCACATAATCTCTCACACACATACGCTTAAACACACCACACATACATTTAAAGACCTTTCAAAATAATTTGATAGATTCTATTTTCTACAGTTGGGATGCATGACAACTGACCAAACATACTATGAATCACACAATGGCTAAAATAATTTCTTTGTAATTGATAAGAAATTTGACCTTTTTACTTGCCATTAATTTCAACCATCCCAGAAAAAACACTCCTTTCCTTCTTCCTGTCTTACTTTTACCTTTTCTCCAAGCCACCCAAAAATTCATCGCACATACAGGAAGATACATGTACAAACATATATACACACACATATAAATCCAAAATAAGAAAGAACATCTCAACCACCCCTAAAACATTCTCTTCCCAAAATTCAAGAAAGAAAATTCAACACCAGATTTTTCTCAACATACATATAAAAGATACGAAATTTTTATTAAAAATTATTTATAATGAATTCCACAAAGTTTTTATCCAAATACTGAGTACCTCCTTTTACTCTCTCTCTCTCTCTCTCTCTCTCTCTGTATATATATATATATAAACTTACTTGAAAATAATAATAATATATGTATATATATATATATTTTTATATATGACGTTGACCACTAACGTGGACATTTAATGTGCTAGAAATAGATCACATTTTGTGTCTAAAAAGACCTAAATTGTTCTCAACATGAAATATAGCGTGATACCAAAACGTAAGCGGGCAAGACATTTAAAATCACCGAAAAGGAACATTATTAAACAGGTACCGGTTTCAAATTTAACAATCTTACCGACTGTCTATTTCTCTTCAGCCTGATTTGTAATGGAACCATAATCATCAGAACCCCATACAAAGTTGCACACCGCCATAGGTGCGCGTGTATATGGTTCTACTAATTACAGCTTAATGGTAAAATTCAAAAGTCTTCGTTTTGGCGCGCTAATTCCAGGAATATGTCTGCAGAGAATATTTACTGCGTCGCATATATCCAGTATGAGAACTCGGTAAGGGTAATATATTATTATTTAAAAAAATGGCAAAAAATCATATATTAATTAATATCGATTAATTAACAAAAATATATAAGAATATATATAAATGAGGCCACTAGCACATTAGTAGTCCACCTAGTGGCCTCATTTATATATATTCTTATATATTTTTATATGTACATACACAATAATTCTTGAGATCTCAGATATTTTTTCTGAATCTCCCTGATTCTTTTAATGTGCTAATTACTTGGTATTAAATTGATATTAATTAATATCCAATTTTTTACCCTATTGTTTAATTTAATATGTATATATATATATATATATATATATATATATATATATATATATATATATATATATATATATATATGCATATATGGGTACAGGACGTCACAAACAGTAAACATGAAATATGAAAACAAATCAGTTGAATACGCAAACAACGAGAGAAACAAATGGAAAACAGGACAAGTAACATGAAGAACGACCCTATCTACTCCTCGTTTCGAGCATTGAACGACAATATGAGTCTTCGAAAGCAGTTGCTCCCACAAATATCAAGATAAAATTTTTGGATTTAGGGCGGGTCAAAGTTGGAAACAAAAGCAGGACAGTTGAGACATACAAGGAAACCGAACGTAAGCAAACATAGAGGGTCGATAGACCAGAACGAGGGTATACCAGCGAACGCTGGAGAAATATTTTCTTTCACAAGAGAAAAGATAGAAGAGATAGATAGATAGGATACGTCAACTTATTTTTTCGTATTTCATGTTGTTTACTGTTTGTGACGTCCTGTACCCATTTATGCGTGTATATATATATATATATATATATGGGAGAATATACAAATAATAACAACAGACGAGGACAGGTGGTGTAAATAACAAAAGTATATATTAGTATGACGCTCGGGAATACGGAAAGTCTTTGACGTTTCGAGCTACGCTCTTCAACAGAAAGAATACGGAGACAAGGAGAAAAACACGGAGAAAAAAAATTGAATAGTGTTCAGTCAACGGTCAATCATAATAATGGCCGATCATAACAATGGCTGACCGGAAGTTAGAAATTCTTTTTTCAGGAGAGCTAAGAAAGGGGGAGATAACAAACGGTGATCGGGAACGAGGGGCTGTGTGTGGGAGGTAGAATGCTGGTGATCTTGACGTATGTAGTGTGAAAATGGGGAAGGGAGAAAGGGAGAAAGTAGTTGGTCAGTTGTAGTGTGTGCGTGGTGTGATGCGAGGGTATTGGTGTGGTGTGCGTGGTGTGATGCGAGGGTATTGGTGTGGTGTGATGTGAGGGTGTTGGGAGGTGGGGAAGGCATGGGTGGAGTGTGGGTAGAGGTAGGGGTCTGTGGGTAGGGTGGGGCATGTGGGTAGGGGTGGGTGGTGGGTGTAAGGAATTGGATGGGGTGGAGTGGGAAGGTAGAGTAGGAGTGTGGTGGGGTGTGGTGGGATGAGCTTATGAGGGGGTGTTGACGAGGAGGGAGAAGGGGAAGGTGGATGTAAGAGAGGGGGAAGATGGGTATGGGAGGGGAGAGGAAGAGAGGAGAGAGGGTGGGTATAAGAGAGGGAAGGTGGATTGAGAGAGGGGGAAGGTGGGTATGGGGGGAGAAAGAGGGGAAGGTGGGTATGGGGGGAGAAAGAGAGGAAGAGAAAGAGAGGAAGAGAAAGAGAGTGAGAGAGAGGGAAGAGGGGTATGGGGGGAGAAAGAGAGGAAGAGAAAGAGAGTGAGAGAGAGGGAAGAGGGGCATGGGGGGAGAAAGAGAGGAAGAGAAAGAGAGTGAGAGAGAGGGGAAGAGAGTGAGAGAGTAAGGGCGAGAGAGTAAGAGAGTAAGAGTGTAGAGAGTAGGAGAGTAAGAGTGAGAGAGGGGGGAGTACGAGAGAAGAGAGTGAGAGAGAGTAAGAGAGAGGAGAGAAAGAGTAGGGGTAAAGAGAAGTGGGAGTGGAGAGAAGTATGAAGAGAGGTGAAGAGACGTACAAAGAAGTAGGAGTCGGAGCAGGAGGTGGGGGAGGGGAGAGATGGGTGGTAGGAGGGAGGGTGGAGGAGAGAGACAGGAGGAGGGGGTTAGATGAAGAGTGGAGGGGAGTTGAGCCCATGTGGCGCAAAGGAGCGAAGATAGAAGATTAATCCCTGTTCACGGCGCAAACGGGAGTCCGGATGGCCCCTGTGCATGGACAATCCAAACACAGACAGGTGTTGCCGCAAGGAGTGGCCGGCAGAACGGAAGTGGCGTGACACCGGGGTGTCATTGCCGACGTTGATATCTCGGAGGTGTTCCGCGAATCGGTCGGCCAGGCGCCGCCCCGTTTGTCCGATGTACAGGGATTGGCAGAGAGAGCAGGAGAGGCAATATATGATGTTGGTAGACGTGCAGGTGAAGGAGTCGGTGATGCGATAGGGTCGGTGATGGGTGCTGGTGAGGAGGGTGGTGTTGGAGAGGTAAGGGCAAGTGCGGCAGCGTGGGCGGGAGCAGGGGAACGAGCCAGGTTGGGAGGTTGGGTTGGGGAAGAAGCTGTGGACCAAGAGGTCCCGTAGGTTGTGGGCTCGTTTGAAGGAGGGGAGGGGTTGATTAGGGAAGATGTGGGAGGTGGAGGGGTCGGACTGGAGGCGCCGAAATTTTTTCGCCATGAACGGTTTGTGTTTTTAAACGGAATGTATTTTTTCTGATGTTATATTTATTTCTGAATGATGTGTAAAGAAATTTTGATTTAAGCCTCTTAATGAATTCTTTATACTGAAATATATATTGAAGAAGATAAATATGTTCATTTGAATTTATACGTTTTTGCGTCGTAACTCCTTTATTATTATTAATATTTCCAAAAGGATCGATTCTTGAAGAGTCTGCATACCTTCACTGCCGTTTTTTTCTGCTATTTTGGTGATGATTTTTTGAGTTAGCTTACCAATTATTTTTGTTGGTAGTTAATTTATAATATATTGATATATATATATATATATATATATACATATATATCTATGGGAGAATTTACGAAAAAAAACAACAACAGACGAGGACAGGTGGTGTAAACAACAAAAGGATGTATTAGTTTAACGCTCGGGAATAGAGAAAGTCTTTAACGTTTCGAGCTACACTCTTCAACAGAAAGTATAAGGAGAAAAACACGGAGAAAAAAATTTGAATGGGACAAGAACGCAAAACATCCAGACAGTTAGGTGATACAAGAAAGGGACAAAACATACAGATAGACGGTACAAAGAAAACACGGATAGGTCATTCGGAGTTTTCTCTCTTCAGCCGAGATCCAGATTATCCTTGCAATTTCGGCTGGTTATTCTCGATATTGCTCCAATCTGGCCAGCCCCAATATATATATATGCATATAGATATATATATCATTTATATTATTTAATTGAACGCCACGCATCCATTTCCAAGTAAGGTTATCCTAATATTTTTGATGCGACTCTACCCTATACTGTTCTCTCCCTACCGTTTTCTCTCTCATCCTTTCTCTAATTCCCTTTTCTCCCCTTCACCGTTTTCTATCTGTCTCTCTCCACTTTTTCTCCTTTACTCTCTCTCTCTCTCTCTCTCATTGCTCACACGTGACCATCGTCCATCTCTCTTTTCCTCACGTGATCATCTTTTTTTTTCTTTCAGGGCTGTCCTAGAGGCTGGACGTATCCTATCTATATCTCTCTTCTATCTTTTCTCTTGTCATAAAAATTATTTCTCCATCGTTCGCTATTTTACCATCGTCCTGGTCTAACGGCACTCCGTGTTTGTTTTCGTTCGGTTTCCTTGTTCGTCTCCACAGTACTGTTTTTGTTCCCAACATTGACCCTCCATAAATCCCAAATTTTATTTAGGTATTTGTGGGAGTAACTGCCTTCAATGCTCGAAATGAGGAGTAGATAGGCAGTCGACAACTGATGAAGGGTCATCCTTTATGTTACTTGTCCTGTTTTCCGTTTGTTTCTCTTGTTTGCGTATTCAGCTTATTTGTTTTCGATTTCATGTTGTTTACTGTTTGTGACGTCCTATACCCATATATGCATATATATATATATATGAGTAACAAAGATGTATAAGTGTCAATTCATTACGGCCGTTTCGAGCGATTCCTTTAATTGATCAATGAAAGCATTACATCATTACAAAGAAAACCATTCTCATCAGTGGAGCGCATAGACATCGAGCATAAAGGACAAGTTCGATATTTAAACATATTCATATCATCAATGGAGAGCAAATATTTACAATGATTCTGCTGCTAAATTTTTTACCATTATATTATATCATATACGGACACACATACACACATATATATATATATATATCTGTGTGAGTGTGTGTGTGTGTGTGTCTATGTATGTATGTATGTATATATATATATATATATATATATATATATATATATGCATACGCACAAAAGCACACATATATATATATACAACTGACATACACAGACATATACACATCACACGTGAGCACACTTATCTCTCTCTCTCTCTCTCTTTCCATCTCGCTCTCGCTCACTCTCACATACGTGTGTATACATGCATATAGGTAAACTCGCTTGTATAATATCCTATTACCCATACTACTGTTTAGTTTTATGACATGTGACGATATTCTCGATGGAATCAAACTTATTTTCAGAAAATTTTCAATCATCGTAACTAATTTCGCTTTGTGTCTCTCTTCGAATATCATATATTCAGCAGTTTTTATATACAAAATAGGCAAAGTTGTTGGTGCGTTGAATGAAATGTTTTGCATTTTATTGCACCAGCTCTCTGCGCTCTGAATTCAAACCCCATCTAGTTCAGATTCGCCTTCATCCTTTTGAGGGTCAATAAATAAAGTACCAGTTGATTCTTCTTTCTTCTTCTGTTTCTGAGAAAAATCGGTTGTGGTCAGATCTGGAGATGTTTGGGATCCCTCGGGTTAAAAATGACCAAGACGCACTGTATATCGCAACGGTGCTTCTTACAACCCCATCGGGAGTCGAAGGTTTGATGTAAAGCAATATAAAAAATAGAATCCAAATCATATAGAACATTGTACCTAACTCATAGAGAAAGTTTTGTATATAAATTGATGTTGAAAAATACTCGACTAATAGTTAAAAACATTAATTTACTGCACTACAATTTTATATAGAACTAGCAAAAATACCCAGCGTTGCCCGGGTTAAAGAGAATAATGAATCTAAAAACGCCGTCTAGACTACGCATCATCTTTATATATAGAGATGTATATACACACACACGCACCCAAACACACGTATATATATGTATATCAATATAAATATATGAAAGTCAATGAAATTTCGTAAAAGAAGGTGATCATGTACATACTTTCTTGCTGTTGTGATTATAACACCTCATTGTAAACTATGTTCCTTGTTTTCCCTTGTGGAGCATATACAAATAGGTTTCTTGTTGCTGCCCACTCTTGAGCAGCCAACATACAGTTGTCCATGTGAGAAGCAGGGCTCTTCCAAGAGAAGACCAGCTACAGACAGTGTTTGACCCTGATATTTGTTTATGGACATGGCAAAAGTCACACGAAGGGGGAATTGTAGTCTTCTGAATGTAAAAGGAATGTCTGCTCCTGATGGAGTAAGAGGAATTCTTGGAATAAAGACGTCATCCTCTTTTGCACATCCAGAAAGAATGGTAGCCTCGATAACGTGTGACATCATTTTCTAAATAATGCTCATCTGTTATGTTCGGGTTAAAATTTCATCAACATCAAAAATATATGAATTTTCATGGGAGTTATGGCCGTTATGCAAAGAATATAATTTCCAAATTTCATAAAGATCCATTCAGTACTTTTGACGTAGTTTTGGATAAGAAAACAAATGACTAATGTGTGTGTTTGTGTGCATGTGTATGTGTGTGTGATGGGTATCTGTATAGATATCTGTATGCATGTATATATGTATATATGTGTACATATTACATGTACATCTTTATATATATATATACATCTACACATATGTATACATATACATGTATGTATAGATCTATATATATATATATACATATACGTGTACATCTATATGTATACATATACATCTCTCTCTATCTTTCTCTCTCTCTCTTTCTCTCTCTCTTTCTCTCTCTCTCTCTCTGAAAGTATCTGTCATTACAGTATCGAAATGGTGTACATATACATGTATATGTATACATATACATCTCTCTCTCTCTGTCTCTCTCTGTCTCTTTCTGTCTCTCTCTTTCTCTCTTTCTCTCTCTGTGAAAGTATCTGTCACTACAGTATCGAAATGTGATTGTTTCAGTTAGTGGAATAGTTTCATTTTTAAAGTGAAAGTATTTGACATGAGTGTTTTTGTTTCACTTTTGACACGTAATACTTAAATAGTGGAGGAGATATTATGTTGCCGTGTGCTCGAACTCTGCAAGAAGTTAATAATTTTTTTTGACTAAAACACAACTGGAACCCTAAGTAAGGCATGTGTAAAATTTGAATGAAATTGGTTGCGTAGTTCTCGAGTTTTAGGGATTCACACACACAGACAAACAGACAGACAGACAGACAGACAGACAGATAGACACACATTCTCATTTTTATATATATAGATTGCACAGAAAACGAGAAGAATGACTACGGAGGCAGGCTTTACAAACCTGAAAACTCAACAGAAAAGTATATCACACAAAATAAAGCATGAAATCACCCAAAACTTTACCATTGTATGAATTTTAAAACGAGTGTTGACAATTTTATCTGTGATAAGTTTTACAATGATACTTGTAGTAAGCACGCAAAAAATTGGCTCTTATTACGATTACCTCATTCTTATTTGAAGACAGTAAAGATCTTAAAACATTAGAGGACTAAGTAGATTTGGGACACTATTGTCCCAAACAAAATATAAAGGATTAGTATGGAAATATGAAAACAAATCCTTAAAAAAAACAAAAAAAAAACTCAAAGTCAGGCTCCTAATGTAACATTCCGCCCCAGCGGAACTTGTGTTTTAAGTATTCTGCGATCACTTCGTTCACCCTGCTTCCTTCTCGAATCACCTCGGTTTGGATATGTTATTCCAAGCATGGATATTTCCATACCCCTTTGTGTCGCAACCAACTGATGTTCTTCCCTCTTCATAGTAACCCACGTCTCATTTGCGCATAAGAGCATAGATAGGGCCGCGCTATCGAACAGTCTAGCAAGTATGGACTTGTTCAGCTTATTTTGAGCACATCTTTTATCAAGGCAAACGCCTTCCATCTTGCCCTTATTCTCCTCGACATTTCAGCGTTCTTATCCCAGGTGAAGTGTACAGGCTAGGGAGCGAAACGCTTGTGACCCTGAGATACCTGTTGACAATATGGAAGGCTTTCCAGCATTGCAATAGATTTAGAGGAGCTTGCAAAACTTCTGAGTAGCTTCTCCAGTTTCTGCGTGGAACAAAGCATCCTACAAGTATATGTTGAATCGAAAAAAGTTTCCTACAAGTATATGTTGAATCGAAAATTCTAATGTGGAAACAAACAGCGCAACACGTGTATTGTATTATGAACATTTGTGTATAACCGAATGAATTTGAAATATAAAAATGACTTATTTTAAATGAAAACAATTGTATAAATGCATTTGAGAGAGTGAGTGGATAGGAAGAGACAGACAAACAGAAAAGTAAGACGCTAAGAAACGTTATTTCGCAGTGTAAGATTTTATCTTGCGGTGAATTTAAATTGTATTGTGTAGCTGAAATGTTTAATATTATTAAAATCGCTATTTTTAAGAATTTTCTTGAGAGTGTAGACATTGATCGCTCAATTAAAAGACATCTTTCTTTATTAGAGATAAAGTTGTATGTATGTGCATACATGTGTATATGTGTGTGTGTGCGCGCGCGCGCGTGTATGTTCGATATGTGTGAGAAGATGAATATAAATATATATATGTATCACTCTCCAAATTCGAAACTGCAAAACAAAGAAGTAAAATAATGAAAAAGTGGGAGAAAGATGGAGGAAGAAGTGGAGTAAATGTAAAAGTGAGACTGCAAAGAAAAGAGATAAACAAGAAAAAGAAGGAGAAGCAGATATACTGAGATGAAGAAAAGTAATGAAAAATAAGTGTAGAAGAGGTTGATGGCCAAAGATAAAGATAGGTAAAGAACGGGAGAGAGAATAAAGAGACCTAGTCGGAGAAAGAGGTATAAAATGTCGCTCCTCAAATTTGTAAAAGGAATACTTTGGTGGTGGGGGGGGGACGCCGGAGACGGCGATGGCGGTAACTATGGCGGCGATATTTATGAAGGCAGTGAGGGTTGCTGGATAGAATCAGCAGTGGCTCTAATTTCTGTCGAGCACATTCCACAGAAAGCTCTGTAAAAGTCAAAGCTCTAACTGCGTTCTAATTGTAGTTGCTTGCGTCACTTCTGGTTGACAGTCACTAAGTGGTGAGTGCGAAGACAAAGCTGCAGAAAATCAGGGTAGAAAACTGGAAGGTTTGTAGAAAGAGAGAGAAAAAAATAACATACACTTATGTACAAGACACAAACACATATTCACTCACACACATATGTATACATACATATATATAATATATATGTGTATGTGTACACGTATATGTATGTATACAGCGATATATATATATTGTTGTTGGCACTCCGTCGCTTACGACGTTGAGGGTTCCAGTCGATCCGATCAACGGAACAGCCTGCTCGTGAAATTAACGTGCAAGTGGCTGAGCGCTCCACAGACACGTGTACCCTTAACGTAGTTCTCGGGGATATTCAGCGTGACACAGTGTGACAAGGCTGACCCTTTGAATTACAGGCACAACAGAAACAGGAAGTAAGAGTGAGAGAAAGTTGTGGTGAAAGAGTACAGAAGGGTTCGCCATCATCCCCTGCCGGAGCCTCGTGGAGCTTTAGGTGTTTTTGCTCAATAAATACTCACAACGCCCGGTCTGGGAATCGAAACCGCGATCTTATGACAGCGAGTCCGCTGCCCTAACCGCTGGGCCATTGCGCCTCCACACACACACACACACACACACACACACATATATATATATATACATATATATCAGAGTAATATACGTATGTATGTATGTGTAAGTGTGTGTGTATATATATATATATATATATATAGATGTCGCTCCTCAAACTTCCTCACGTATGACCTCCTTCAGACTTTCAGTCCGGTAAATTGTATGCCTGTGTGCATGCATGTGCGTGTGTGCGCGCGCGTGCACGTGGGCGTGTGTATATGTGTGTGCCTGTGTGTTAAGAGACTGATGGAAAGAAAAAGTGTGAGAGAGTGAGTTATAACAAACAGGCACGAGAGAAAGATAAGAAGTTTACCATTTCTTTATCCCCTTCTCTCTTTATATTTGTAGAGAAAAACAGGATTGAACAAGAGAGATAGAGTGATAGTAAACTTACCTCCTAGCTGACTGTCTTTTGCGCCTGCTGTTGTTGCCATTAGCAACAAGGATAAAGCAACAGATACAGCATATAGTTTGGTCATAAAGTGTAGTTTTAGCCGTGTTGACATCTTCATACTTAAACACCGTCTCAAAGTGAACACAACCGCTAGAATAGCTTTACTAAAGGACTCTGGTGCTGGTGGAGCATACGGAAGTGTTGCTTGATGTGGTGATGGTGTTGTCGTGGATGAAGCTGCTGTGACAGGGAAGTTGGTGGTAGTGGGGATGTGTATGTGTGTGTGTGGTGGTGAAGGAGGGTTAAACTGTAAGGATAGTTGTAATAGCAGACACGATGGTGGTGTATGTATGCACAGTTTGGGAGGCGAGTTTCTAAAATTGACAGTGTGAGTTAATGGCGTATTGATGGATAAGAGCTGTTGCGGTAATTAACAGTGGTGTGTTGTAATGTATGGGTGAGATTATAAAGGTGACAGAGGTGGTAGTAATGGTGGTGGTGAAGGTGTAGGGAAAGTGGTTGTAGTAATGTATAAGAAGGGAAAAGGAGTAAAGTGGTTATGGTACATGCTTGCTTTGATAATGAAAGTAGTTTTTAGTATTGCATATATTCGAGACGTGTGTGTACATATTATATGAAAGTAGATATGTTGCAATTAAATGTTCATTTCTCTCTCCTTCTCCCTCGATCTCTCCCTCTTTCTCTCTCTCTCTCTCTCTCCTGTCCTCTTCACCCTTCCACCAACATCAGATAACACGTGAGTGTATGTGTGTGCGTGCGCGCGTATGTGTGTGCATGCGTGCATGTGTGTGTGCTTGTGTGTGTGCGCGCTTTTGTGTGATCACCCATTTTTGGATATTCAAATGACAAGCCGACTAAGAAGTTGCATTCACTACGTATGCAATGAGGCAAAGACAATATAAATTGAGTGATTACAATTATTTTAATAATTTTGAGAGACAACTTTGGATATGTTTCTGTTTTATTAGACCTCTTCAGTGAGAAAATGCACACTTGTTTACAATATTTGTTCATCTTATTAATGATTCACTTATCCTTACTATGGCAACACGATAAAGAATTTACTTCGGTGAAGTATTGACAATATTATCTTTTGAGGGTCAAAAAAGAAGTGGAAGCGCATTGTGAGTGGATTTGGTGGACGGAAACTGAAAGAAGCTTGTTGTATGTATGTATGTATGTATGTATGTATGTATGCATGCGTGTATGTATGTATGTATGTATGTATGTATGTGTGAATGTATGTATGTATGTATGCATGCGTGTATGTATGTATGTATCTATCTATGTGTCTGTGTCTTTGCGTTTGTACCTTCTACCCACTGCTTTACAACCAATGTTGGCTTGTCAACTTAGCGGTTCGGCAAAAAAAAAACAATAGACTAAGTACCAAACTTTTAAAAACAATGTACCGTGGTCGATTTATTTAACAAAGTTTGTGGCCAAGCATGGTCGCAGTCCAATGACTGAAACAATATATATATTTATATATATATATATATATATATATAAACAAATAGTAAATGAGTATATGCATATATACGTACAGGTATGTGCATACCGACATCCACTTGTATGTATAGGTGCATATCTGGGTACAGGACATTGCAAACAAAACGTAGACGAGAAAACACACAAGCCACATAGAGAACATTCTTCTTCATCAGCTACCCCCGTTTTAACACCGGCGTTTCGAAGAGCTGGGCAGGACGCATCGCTAAAACGGCTCTTCCCATGGACCGCAAATTAAATTTGTATACACAGATTAAACCTTGCCATGGAGGAATGTAGTGGCGGACAAAAAACAAGACAGGAAAACAAACAGAAAAGGCTATACGGCCAGACGGGAAAAATTATGTGTATGAACGCTGTGAGATATATATATATATATATATATATATATATATATATATGAACATGTAATACATATGTGGAAAATCGGTGTGTGTTTGTGTTGTGTCGACGCCCCCAGACGATGAAGTAGGCTAGCCCAATACGTAGATATAGAGACATAAGTCTAGACGTCGGGGTAGTTGAGCAGACCATTTCAGAGTGGTAGATTGTGAAGGTTGATTTTTGAAACTGTTGCTGAGGTTGTCGTTGGATTGTTGACTGAACTGTTGTTGAGTTTGTTTTTTCTACCCATTGTTGGGCATGGAAGCTGGCAGCTGTGCTGCGGTGGCGGGGCAGAGCCCGGCACCCAGCATGTTGCAGCTGGCGCGGGTTGGCGCGGAGGGAGGAGATTTTGAAGAGTGTAATGGACTAGATGTGAAGGAGGGAGATTGCCTCCGCTTGGCACCGCCGGCCGACGTGTTGCAGGGAGCGGAAAGAGGGGAGTGGTTTGCCAAACATTTGACACAGGGTCGAGAAGGACTGGGGTGGCGGAGGTCGAAGAGGTTGAGAGGTGTTTGCGGGAGATTGGGGAAGTAACAAGGGTTTGCTCGAGAGAAGGGAAGTGCGGCGCAGTGGAGGTGCGCTTCGTTAGCGAGGAGGGGGTGAAGAGGGGGCGAGGCCTTTGAAATCGGCGGGGTGGGCACTCGTACCGACCTACTGCGGGAGACGTACCGTAGGAGTTGGGATGGGGAGGGTTCCCCCGGAGATTGATGGAGTATGGCTGGTGGCAGCCATCATCTACAACTGCGGGGAGGAGGTAGATATAATAAAGGTGGAGAAGTCGAAGGAGATCAGCTGGTGGGGTTATGGTCACGAAGCGTTGATATACATAACCCTGCCAGATCTGCATAAGATGGCGAAGAAGTTGGAGCTCCCCGATGAGACCCGACTGAGAGTCGTGGTGGAGGTAGACTGCCAATATGCTACAACTGCAGAGGTAGGGGACACATGCAAGCAAGGTGTCCCCAGAAACAAGGGCAGATGGAGGTAGTAGAAGCAGTGATGGTAGAAGCGGAGTAGGAAAAGGAGGAGGAAGCTGCGACAGTCAGGAAAATAACGAGAGTGGAGTCTCCGCCAAAGAGTCCCCAAAAAAGAAAAGAGGAGACAAAGAAACAAGTTACAATGGAAAAAGAGAGTATGGAGATTAGAACGCAGGAATCAGAGCCAACAACAAGCAGGAGAAAAAAAACTGAAGAGCAAAGAGCGAGAGAGGAGAAGTATGATGAGTGGAAGGAGAGAGTGAGGAGGAGAGAGGAATATGTAGCACAAACAGGACAGATTGCTGGACGAAATATAAGAACAATGTTAAGATACAATAAGGATATAGAGATAAAAAAGGGATTAGCATAAATGAAACATCTAATAAGAGTCAAACTGAATTATGATATGTTCGAACCCAGGAAAGAGCGGTTATATTGGAGGAAGAGAGAAAGGAAAGACTGATGGAGTTATTCGGAACCAGAATTAGACCTACCGGAATATATATACAATATGAAAGTTTACCCAATGTGATTGAACTAGAGAACCTCATGGAATACATAACATACAAAAAAAGACTGATAATTAATATGTATAATTAGAACAGTAAAATGGAACTGCAAGCTTTGGGGGGCTCGTAAGCCATTACATCCTTTCATTGTTAAATATTTCATTTTGTATTTCATCATTCGTTTTATGTACCCCACGTTTTGTGTTGTCAGTGCTTGTAATGTCCCCTCTTTTTTAAGGCTATATGCCGCAATAAAGAAATTAGTTGAGCAGAGTTCTTCAGAGTTGAGTTGTCGATAGCGGAGTGTTTTTGAAGTAAGTCGGAACGTTGAATATTTGTTTGTTGAAAAATTGGTTGCTGACTATTACTGTTTGATTGTTGATATTGTTCGTGAATTGTTGTTTTTTTCTCTCTTCCCATTGGGAGAAACATGGAGAAAACGCCCGTGGGTGGCCGCAACTGGAAGAGGAACAGAAGAAGGAAAATTGAAAACAATTGAAATTAAGGTGGAGCCGAGGAAAATATTGAGTGCGGTGAGTTGGTTTCATTTGCGTTAAGCAATTAACAACGTTCTATGGAAGAGGTAGAAAGTACGGCACGGTGGAAGTGCGCTTTACGAGTGAGGAGACAAAAAGGCACTCCACTGTACCTTTGAGAACGGCTAGGTGGGCACTTTTGCTTACTTATTGCGGAAGAAGAGCCACAAGGGTAAGGATTGGTCGAGCGCCTCCGGAAATAGATACAGAGTGGCTGGTTACAGCCATTATTAATAACTGCAAAGATGAAGTGGAAGTTCTAAAGGTAGAAAAGTCACTAGAAATTAACTGATGGGGTTTTGGTATAGAAGTACTTATCCATGTAACCCTGCCAGACCTGCATAATATGGCCGAGGAATTGGTGCTCCCCGACGAAACTCGACTCAGAGTCGTGGTGGAGGGGAAACCACCCGTATGTTATAAATGTAGAAGTAGGGGACACATACAAGCAAGGTGTCCCCTAAGAGAGGTGAGCGAGGATGCAGTGGTGGAAGAAGAAGCAGCGGTAGAGGAAGAAGTGGTGGAAGAAGAAAATAAAAACGAAGAGACAACATATAGAAAAAAAGCGAGGTTGGAGTCGCCACCCAAAAGCCCCCCCGCCCCCCGCCCAAAAAAGAAGAAAAGACAACAGCAAGTGGAAGTACAGAGATTCGAACGCAGGAAGCAGAGCCAAAAAGAGAAAGAGATAAAATTAAAAGGGCGAAAGCTGATGAGTGAATGAGGAGTATGTAAAGAGAACAAAACGACCTAAGGGTCGACACTTGAAAACGTTAATTTTCTATCACAAGGACAGAACATATAACGGACGAAAGTAATTGATTATAAACTGTTAAAAGAAAACTGTAAAATGAAACTGCGAACTTTGGCGGGCTCGTAAGCCATTTCATCCTTTGAATGTAAATAATTCATTTCATACTCACCATTCGTTATATGTACCCCACGTTTTGTGCTGTCTGTCATTTCATACTCACCATTCGTTATATGTACCCCACGTTTTGTGTTGTCTGTCCAGTCTATGTTGGGGCTATATGCCCAAATAAAGATAGTAGTTGAGTAGAGGTCAGAGTAGGAGTTAACGATTTTGGCGTTGTTATTCGAGACTGGATTTGAGTTGATTGGCGAATTTGTTGAGATAGCGTCGCGAGCCGTGAGTTTTTGAAATTTGTTGCTGAATTTGTTGAAACATTTGTTGAAATCATATTGTTAAATTAATTGTTCTCCTACCCAGTGTCAGGTATGGAAACTGAAAGCTACGCGGCAGCAGCAGGCAAAAGCCTGTCCGCCGACACGATGCAGATGAGAGAAATTAAAATCGAAACTAGTAACTTGAAAAAATTCAATGAATTGATTGAAAAGGATGGAGATTGCCTTCTGGTGACACCGCCGAAAGAAGCCACGCAACACGCTGAGAAGAGAATAATTGTGTATAGAACATTGAATGTGGAGACTAAGAAAATAGAGGTAGTAGAAATAGAAGCCATAGAAGAATGTCTAAGTCAAGTCAAGATGACGACCTTCTACGTAAGAGGAAGAACATACGGGACAGTGGAGGTGCGATTTAAGAGCGAAGAAGATGCGAAAAAGCACTCCACTGTGCCCTTGAGAACATCAAGGTAGGCACTCTTGCCAACCTATTGTGGAAGACGCGCCGCAAGGGTAAGAATAGGCAGAGTGCCCCCGGAAATGAATGAAGAATGGCTAGTGGCAGCCATTACTTTCAATTGCAAGGACGAGGTAGAAGTTATAAAAGTCGAGAAGTCTAGAGAAATCAACAGGTAGGGTTTTGGATTAGAGGTTTTAATTCATATAACCCTACCAGATTTGCACAATATTGTCGAGGAATTGGTGCTCCCCGATGAGACCCGACTGAGAGTTGTGGTGGAGGGGAGACCACCTGTATGTTATAAATGTAGAAGTAGGGGACACATGCAAGCAAAGTGTCCCCTAGGAGAAGTGCAAACGGAGGAGATAGAAATATGCAATGAGGCGGAGGTAGAGAAGGTAGAAGAAAAGGAAGAAGAAGCTGTGGCAGATAGAGAAAGGACGAGGGTGGAATCGCCACCCAAAAGACCCAAGAAAAAAAAAGCAGGAAGGCGAAAAAGACATTTGTGGACGAAACAGAAGACACAGAGACTCGAACCACGAAGCCGGAGACAGCAACAATTAGTGAAAAAGATAGAATTAGAAGGGTGAAAACTGATGATTGGTTGGAGAAAGTACACACGCAAAGAGAAAAAGTAAGGAGAATAGGACGACATTTAGGACGGAATCTAAGAATGTTGATGTATTAGAAAAAAGATATAGAATTGGAAAAAAAGCTAACGAAAATGAAAGGTTTGGTTAGAGTTAGATTCATTCCGGATTTGTTTGAACTAGATGAGAAAGCGGTGTTGTTTGACAGAGAAAAGATAAAAGGATTGTGTGGATCATTTCCTGAATTAATTAATCTTACGCAAATATATGTTCGTTATGAAAATCTGTCCAGTGTGATTGGGAAAGAAGATCTAATTGAATATATAACGGACGAATGATAAAACGGTGAGAGACTGTATAAAAGAACAGTAAAATGGAACTGCGAGCTTGGGGGGGGGGGTGCTCGTAAGTCATTCCATCTTTTCATTTAATCTGTCATTTCACAAACATCATTCGTTATATGTACCCCACGTTTTGTGTTGTCTGTCCTTGTATTGTCCCCTCTTTGTTAAGGCTATATGCCTGTAATAAAGAAACATAGTCGAATAGAGGTCACCCGAACGTGCGATATACCAGTGACGACGAAGATTTCGTAGCTTACACAGCCACTATGTAGTATTGCGATATAACAGTGGCGACGAGGTTTCGAACAGTACCGAAATGGAAGAGTTACTAAAAGCAGTTGTAAAACAACAAGAGCAGCAGCAACTACAGAAGTTAACAGAATTGTTACTGCAGTCGAGAAATACGACAGAAACATTTTCAGCAGATGGTGTTGCAAATTCCATCAAAGAATTTCACTACAATCTGGATAAAGGAACTACTTTTGCTGCATATTACAGACGATACGAAGACATATTCCGAGGGGAATGCAAGGGATGGTCTAGCGAAAGGAAGGTAAGACTTCTTTTGTGAAAGCTTGCTACTCCGGAACATGAAAGTTTTTGTAACTTTATTTTGCTGAGAAAGCCCGCAGAATTGTGTTTTGATGAAACGATAAATATTTTGACTAATATTTTTAGGGAGAAAAGTTTGCAGTTTAACATTCAATGGGAATGTTTAAATTTAAAGAAAAACGAGTCTGACGATTTTGTAATATAAGCCGGTGTGGTTAACAAGGCTTGCGAAAGGTTTAAGCTGGAAGAATTAACACTATGTTCAAGTGCCTAATATTCGTTAAAGGGCTAGTGACAACAGAAGACACGGAAAATAGAAAAAGAATATTATCAAAGCTGAATCAAGATGTGAAACTCACTTTGCAGAAAGTGGCTGAGGAATGCCAACAAATAATAAACCTTCGAGATGATACAAGAAAGATAGAAGGCAAGAATAATAATGTACAAATGTGTAAAGAAAGTAGAGAAAGAAGAAAAAAATTAAATTCAAAATGGTGTTATGGTTGCAGAGATCGACTTATGAGGAAAGATTGCCCCTTTGAAGATAAAACCTGTTTTAAGTGTGGTAAAATTGGACATATACAGACGAAATGCTAGTCAAAGAAAATGGGAAAACAGAAGAAAGTCTACTCAACAAAAGTAAATTATACCAGACAAAACCGAAAATTTGTGTTGGTAGAAATAAATGGGTTTCAGACCAAAATGCAATTAGATACCGGTTCAGACGTATCGATAATAAATACGGCAACATGGAGTAAGATAAGCAGGCTGTTGTATAAAGAAAAACTACTAGGATAGCCCACGGTGTATCAGGGGAACGAGTTCAATTCTTGGGCGAAATTTCACTAGAAATAAAACTTAAAAACAGGACGCGGAAATGTAAACTAAGAAATGTATCTAAGAATACAATGAATCTGTTCGAGGCAGATTTAATGGAAGGATTCGACCTGTGGGATCTATCACTGAATACACTATGTAACAAGGTGAATGCGTCACAGTCCGTGTCAGAGAAAGCATCGGAAAAAATGAAATTAAAATTGAAAAAGATGTACCCTGATATTTTTACGAAAGAGCTCAGTATGTGTAAAAAAAAATTAAAGTAAAGTTTGAGTTGAAAGAAAATGCAGTGCCGGTGTTCAAACCGAAAATGAACATACCTTTTGCGGTGTTAAATCAAGTTGAGAAGAAATTTTAAAAATTGGAAGACATGGAGGTAATTGAAAAAGTAGACTACTCTGAGTGGGCGTCTTCTACAGTATATATAAGAAAGAAGAACAATTGCTAAGTGTAATGGTGGGAAAATTTTTTCCAAGCTGGATTTGTCAGAGGCCTACCTCCAGTTACTGGTAGATGAAGAATGTGCTAAAGTATTAACAATCAATACTCATAAAGGTCTGTACCGTTTCAAAAGACTGCCATTTGGGGTAAAGGTCGCACCAGCAAGTGATGGATACTATGCTAGCAGATTGTGAGTTCGCGGTCCCATACTTGGATGACATATTGATCAAAAGTGAATCAAGGGACCAACATATTGAACATATAGAAGAGGTTTTCAAACGAATATGTGATTACAGGTTTAAAGTAAGGGAGGATAAATGTGAATTTTTCTCGACAAAAATAAACTACTTAGGACAGGTGATCGATGTAAACGGACGAAAACCGGACCCTTCTAGGATCGACGCGATAAAAAAAAATGCCTGCTCCCACTAACAAAACAACGCTACAAGCATTTTTAGGTTTGGTAAGTTATTACCAGTTGTACATACCTAAAATGTATGGGCTAAGAGCTCCGTTGAATAAGTTGCTAAAGAAGGACTCGAAATGGAGCTGGACAAATGAATGTCAGAAATTATACGAGGAATTAAAATTAACTCATTTCGACCCAAATCTGAAAATAATTGTGGCATCGGATGCCAGTGAATATGGTATAGGAGCTGTGATATTGCATAAATTTAATGATGGTAAAATTAAAGCTATTGCACATGCATCGATAGTTCTATTACCAGCGGAAAGAAACTACAGCCAGATTGAAAAAGAGGCGTTATCATTAATCTTTGCAGTAAAAAAATTCCATAAATTCTTACACTACAAACGGATCACCGACCGTTATTGTCTACTTTTGATTCGGAAAAGGGTATCTCCACGCACTCAGCAAACCGTTTACAGTGCTGGGGGACTACCCTGTTGAACTACGATTTCCAGATGGAGTTTTTGCCATCAATGAAAATAGGACTCGCAGACGGGTTGTCTAGGCTAATACCAAAATATGAGGAACCTTTTGAAGACACGGTGATTGCATCGTTAAAGCTAGAAATGGAACTGAAGAACATTTTGTGCAATGTAGTACGTGATTTGCCGGTAACGCTGGAAGAAATCGGGAAATGATAGGTTCATAAATAAGATTTTTTAAATGTTGAGTAACACGAAAAATATAAATGAGTGGAACGTAGGTTCAAAGCACTATTCAGTATGTGATGAGGTATTATTATGTGCACAAAGAATGGTAATACCTAAAGCACTGCAAAACAGAGGAGGTAGATATAATAAAGGTGAAGTCGAAGGAGATAAGCTGGTGGGGTTATGGTCACGAAGCGTTGATATACATAACCCTGCCAGATCTACATAAGATGGCGGAGGAGTTGGTGCTCCCCGATGAGACCCGATTGAGAGTCGTGGTGGTAGGGAGACCGCCAATATGCTATAACTTCAGAGAAAGGAGACACATGCAAGCAAGGTGTCCCCAGAAACAAGGGCAGATGGAGGTAGTAGAAGCAGTGGTGGTAGAAGCGGAGAAAGAAAAGGAGGAGGAAGCGGCGGCAGAGAGGAAAAGAACGAGAGTGGAGTCTCCGCAAAGAGTCCCCCAAAAAGAAAAGCAGAGACAAAGAAACAAGTTACAACGGAAAAAGAGAGTATGGAGATTAGAACGCAGGAACCAGAGCCAACAAGAAGCAGGAAGGAAAAAACTGAAGAACAAAGAGCGAGAGAGAGAGGAAGTATAATGAGTGGAGAGAGAGAAAATAAAGAGGAGAATGGATTACGTAGCAAAAACAGGGCAGAGTACAGGAAGATATATAAGAACAATGATAAGATATGATAAGGATATAGAAGTGGAAAAGAGACTAACTAAAATGAAAAACATAATAAGAGTTAAACTAAATTACGAGATGTTCAAACCAGAGGAAAGAGCGGTACTAGTGGATGAAGAAAGAAAAGACAGGTTACAGGAAACATTTGGAATAAGAGAACCTCATGTGATGGAATAAGAGAACCTCATGGAATATATAACAGACAAAAAAGACTGATAATTAATATGTATAATTAGAACAGTAAAATGGAACTGCGAGCTTCGGGTGAGGGTGGGGGGCTCGTAAGCCATTACATCTTTTCATTGTTAAATATTTCATTTCGTATTTCATCATTCGTTTTATGTACCCCACGTTTTGTGTTGTCTGTCCTTGTAGTGTCCCCCTCTATGTTATGGCCATAGTGCCTAATAAAGAAAGAAGTTGAGTAGAGGTCATCCGAACGTGCGATATAACCGTTTGTTTGTGGCATTGTTAGCTAACTCTTCCTACATCATTTTAGTGATTTTGATGAAACTTGACACGTGAGTAGAACTCATGTCTGGAAACCTCGTGACGTACTTAGATTGTTGAAACAATCGATAACACGACCCCTGGAAGGGACCTCATATAACTAATTTTTTATACCCAAGGGAAATAACCCATAGCACCTGTAGAATATTTTTTAACACTCAAGGGAGTCCTATTTCTAATTTTTGCAGACAATATCACTTTTGTACTTTATTTGACACGTGAGTAGAACTCATGTCTGGAAACCTCATGACGTACTTAGATTGTTGAAACAATCGATAACACGACCCCTGGAAGGGACCTCATATAACTAATTTTTTATACCCAAGGGAAATAACCCATAGCAACTGTACAAAATTTTTTGAACACTCAAGGGAGTCCTATTTCTAATTTTTGCAGACAATATCACTTTTATACCTTATTTGACACGTGAGTAGAACTCATGTCTGGAAACCTCATGACATACTTAGATTGTTGAAAAAATCGATAATAGGGCCCTCCAATGGATCCTTCTATCTACTACATATTACTAATATTTTTATTTGAACAACCCAAGGAAAATAACTCATACCACCTGCAGATTTTAGCGAAGCGATCAATATTTAATTCTCACGATCAGGCGAACTAATTCTGCATTTCCCTACTCACAGTTTTGAACTGCTAAACATTATTATTGCACTTCCTTAATTTGAATCTTAAACATTAAAGACCTCATTCAAACATTTCTATACATACATACTTTTTTGAATGCCCATTACTCCGATAATTCTGCATTTTTACAGTTACACTTTTTCCATGGCAGTAAATATTGCCAAATTTCACTTAACACTTCAACAGCGCTTTTTTCACGGTAAAACAATAGTTTTTCTCTGAATGGCAGCAGTTATACATTTCCCAGATGCCTTCGCTAAGCAGAATAATGTCTTCGCCTCTCGCCAACCTCCGACAATCTTTCTCGCCAACATCTGAAAACCTCTCTCGCCAACCTCCAACAATCTCTCCCTCCTCCAGCTGACAGTTTTTTGTAATTTTCCATGACCGAAAATACACCTTTTGTGGCAGTTATAACGAAATCGCTTTCTTATTTCAGAGTAATAAGGCGTTTCAATAGAACATCTTTACCCTCGGGAATTACCGGGTACACCAACTAGTATATACACAGACAAAAATTGAATAAATAGTCAATAGAAAGGAGTACGTTTAGACAGCTATTTAATAAACACAACACATGATTCGATACAACATAGATCTGCATATACACAGGATTTAAATTAAGCAACGGTTTACCTGTATAATGGAATCCAGTTGTTTACCAGGTCCTCATTACTCAGCAGTATATTCAATGCTTACTAAAAGCAAATGTCACATCTGTCGGATAGCGAATTACATGGGTGTGCATCCTTTTTATTATTGACCGGGTGCATCCTTTTTATTATTGACCATTTCATTTCGTATTTAATTTTTGATTCTTTCAGTCCCCATATGAGGTTTGCCAATGAAGTTGCGTGTCGTCTGTTTATTTTTCGGAATGACAAGATGTGGTTGCGATAACGGACTTTGAACTGGTTTTCCGTGGCACCTACGTACCCGTATTTATGTTGGAATGTGGACATTGTGCATTTGTATACTATGTTTTTTTTTGTTTTTTTTTGACACATTGGTTCATGAGCGGACAAGGAGATTTTCTAGGGCATGTGCAGTTATTTGTATTATTATTTTTTTTAATGTTTATCTGGTGGCCTTTTCATTCTGTTTTCATGATGTTCCGTTCGATTGTTAATGTCTGAAGCATTGTGGAATCGGCAATCATTTTTATTGGATCTTTTTAGATGATTCGTTTCAATTTTATTGCCACCGTCTTTTACGTTATCTGAGTTTTTTTAATCTATCTGTTGTTTATTCTAGTTATTGGCCTTAAATCCTGTGATGTTTTGATTTATTTATGTATATATATATATATATATGTGTGTGTGTGTGTGTGTGTGTGTGTGTGTGTGTGTGTGTATTAATTGTTATATGTGTTATATATATATATTTATATATATATAATATTACTTGTTATATATGTTATGTTATATATATATATATATATAAACAATAGTGATAGTAAATAATAATAATGCGTTTTGAATGGCACAACAATCCACTATAATAACAACAATGGACAATAATATCTGGTGTAGTTTAATCATCCATTGTCTGATATAATATTTCGGTAGATAAAAATTCCTTCTTCAGATATCCCTTGGGATTGATCGAGTCACTGCTACAATCGGTTTTCCTGCGGTTTTTTTCTTTTCCCTTTTCTTTTTCCGGAAGTGTCTCTGCACTGGCCTCACGAAGCTCCTCCCGGAATTCCTCGTGAGAAGTGCGTGAGGGCGGCCATGTCTCAGACGCGTGTGCGCTGGCACATCCGTAACGCTGCTTCTAATTATTTTTACTATTCTGTAATGTTCTTTATAAAAGTAGGATCTTTCTAATTTGACGGGCAACACTTTTCATTTATGTTTTATGTAGTGTTTTTGGTACCGAAACACTTTCAAACTTCATATACTTGTATATTTTGTGTTATAGAACAGAAAAAAATGTTTGTATTCGAAGTTATTTCATGTAAAAAATTGTCGTATTTCGGTAATTTCAACCAATCACTGACGTCTATTGAGGTGAAAACGATTACTGCCGTGGAATGTAAGCAACGGTGTCATGAGATCTTTTCCCTTGAATAAAATTAGTGCCGTTGTTTGTCACCAACTATCGACAGTACTGTTATTTATAACATCGTTCGTGCGTTTGTACTGGTTTTAGCTTTAGGGTTTTAGGATTAGGGTTCGGGTTTTAGAGTTAGGGTTAGTTTTAGGATTACGGTTAGGGTTATGATTATTTTTGCCATAACCTCACTCATAACCCTAACCCTAAAACCCTATAACTCATAACCCTAACCCCAACCCTAACCCTAATTCTAAAACCCGAACCCTAACCCTAAAACCCTAACCCTAAAACCCTAACCCTAAAACCCTAAACCCTTACTAGGGAATAATGATATAATTAAACAGGGAATAAAACTCTTGACACCGGCAAAAATTATTGTTTACAAAAACAGCAGTAACTGTATTCAGCTGAATAGACGTCAGTGATTGGTTGAAATTACAGAAATACGACAACTTTAACATGAAATAACTTGCAATATATAAATTTTTGTTAAGAAAGCTAAGAGAAAAAGATGTTTTATATGACACATTCTACCAGTATCCTAAGTTTGAAAGTGTTTCGTTAAGAAAACAAGTGTTGGGCGTCAAATCAGAAAGATCCTAAAAGTATTTTAGCATCTTCTACTTTGTCTTTTTTCTATATAGGCGCAGGAGTGGCTGTGTGGTAAGTAGCTTGCTTACCAACCACATGGTTCCGGGTTCAGTCCCACTGCGTGGCACCTTGGGCAAGTGTTTACTACTATAGCCTCGGGCCGACCAAAGCCTTGTGAGTGGATTTGGTAGACGGAAACTGAAAGAAGCCCGTCGTATATATGTATATATGTGTGTGTGTGTGTGTGTATGTGTGTGTGTGTGTGTGTGTGTCTGTCTGTCTGTGTTTGTTCGCCCACCAACGCTTGACAACCGATGGTGGTGTATTTACGTTCCCGTAATTTAGCGGTTCAGTAAAAAGAGACCGATAGGACAAGTACCAGGCTTACAAAGAATAAGTCCTGGGGTCGATTTTCTCGATTAAAGGCGGTGCTCCAGCATGGCCGCAGTCAAATGACTGAAACAAGTAAAAGAGTAAAAGAGTAAAAGAGTATATATGTATGTATGTATGTATGCATGTGTGTATGTATGTATGTATGTATGTATGTATGTATGTATGTATGCATGTGTGTATGTATGTATGCATGTGTATATGTATATATATATATATATATATATATATATTACTTGTTATATGTTATCTATATATATATAAAATTGAGAATGTGTGTCTGTGTGAATCCCTAAAACACCAGAACTACACAGCCAATTTCATTTAAATTTTACACATGCCTTACTTAGGCTCCTGGTTGTGTTTTAGTAAAAAAGAAATTTAACTTCTTGCATACTTCCAGCCCACAGCAACATCATATCTCCTCCACTATTTAAGTATTACATGTCAAAAGTGAAACAAAACCACTCATGTCATTCGAACCGAAATCTCAAAAACATTGTTATTATTAAATTTATGTATTTCTAATCAATTTGGAGATATTTGCTATCGAGTTGCAGATTTTTAACAATGCATTTGGTGATTATTTGCTTTATTTCTCGGGCAAAATTTACAACTTAGAATAAAAGAATAAAATTATTATTTCATTCAAAAATTGATGAGCTTTGTTTTTAGTGATGACTTGAAATGGTAAATATTTTCTCTAACTGTATTTGCTTGAAAAAACATACTTTTCTTTATATTAAGCAATTCATTATAATTACTTGTACGATGTGCCTAAAGAAAAACCATCGTTATAGATCAGCATTTCTCAACCTTTTTCGCGATTTGACTTTCCTTGGACATTGAAAAAATTTATTTCGGCTCCCCTGTGTTGATGAAAAATTTCATCCAGCTTCCCATGTATCTGAGATAGACCGGCCAGTCCATGACAAATCTGACAAAAGGGGGGACCCACAGAACTACCAGCTCACGAACTACATCTGAAAGTTGGCGCGCCAATCATGCTGCTAAGGAATTTAGATGCTCCAATAATGTGCAATGGTACGCGGATGATTATCAAAAAATTGTGCTCCCGAGTTCTGTAGGCAACAATCTTGAATGAACCGGCCGCTGGCTAAGACATACTTATAACTCCCATGTCCCTTACCCACTCCGATACGACTTACAAGTTTAAACAGATGCAATTTCCCATCTAACTCTGCTTTCCCATGACAATCAACAAGGCGCAAGCACAATCAGTGCAAGCGGTTGGTTTGAATCTGACAGAGCAAGTATTCTCACACGCACAACTTTACGTTGGCTGTCCCCATGGTCTTTCTATTTGTGCACCCGAGGGAAGGACGAAGAATGTTGTCTACCAAGAGGCACTCCAATGATAACAACGGCAACTTCAACTGCTCCAATTTCAACTCCGCAATTTTTTCATCGTCCTGCCAGCCCACGTAAGTCCAGTCTTGTTTTGCTCTCCTTACTAACTCACCATGACATTCTTTTTTTTTTCTACTAAGATCCGTCGCCCAAACACCACTTCGTATCCACTCCTTCCTCTTTTTTATGTCTTCGTTTCTCTCTTCGCATCGTTCTCTGACCGGGTGAAACCCTGGCTTAGCTGCTAGTGTTATATATATATACATATATTTATATGTATATATATGTGTATGTATGTATGTATGTATGTATGTATGTATGCTTATGTATTCCATGAAGGTACGACCAGCAAAAAAAGTACTTCATCTAGTGAGAGATAAATATTGTTTAATAAACATAGCGTATATTTTTATGAGCTACTATTAGTTTCATGGGATGAAAACAACTTTGGCAGCATTTTATAACACGTCTGGTGCCTTCACGCAGCGTGAAGGCACATGTTTTACAATTATGTGAAATCGTGTAAGAATAAGTACACATATGTGTGTAGATAGATTACTTCCTTGAAAGATAAGCATAACTGAAAGACAGACACAGAACCGTGTCCTACCTAAATACACAAACAGAATTAAACAACAGCTTGCCTGTATACACATACACGTACAGTACACACTTGCAAACAATTGACGGGTATATATACACAAACACACACAATCTGTGCACATAGGCACTAACCAAAACAACCAAAAAAGAACCAAAATAATAATAATCAAACCCCGACACACACACACACGTATACTCGTAATCATACACGCACATACACACATTCCAAAAAGTATAAATACAATAATAAAATTCAATGGATCCAGTTTGGGTATGACCGATCTAGAACGAAGAAATGTCATTGATAAAATCGCGAATGGTAACGAAAAGACGCTGACAAATCAAAGGATTGATTGATTGATTGATTGATTGATCAGTCAAGTAATTGATTAGTTTTGCAGTTCATTAGTTAACTGAATTGCTTATAATAATTAAAAGAAGTGAATTAGAATAGTAGTGTGTGTATTTCTTGTCATAGTTACCCTCCCGAGATAATAAAGTGTGTGTGTGTGTAGCAGATAGCGTATGTGTAGCAGATAGCCTTCCTCGAAATTTGTACCTCGAGTGTTCGAAAGCCGAAACCGCTGACGGACAACATTACTATGTTTACCAGCATTGACTTAAGGGAACTGTTGCTGGTAAATAATAATGCTATATATGGTAACACTCAGCCAAGCATGTGACGTTACTTTGTGGTTGGCGGTGTTTAACTTCTGTGCCTAAAAACTCTTGGAGCGTTATAAAAACCCTGAAATTCAAATCTTTATAGGGATATTTTTATTGCAGCTGGAGACTGTGTCTCTTGATTCACGTTTCCATCCCTCAACTTTGCCTCAAATACACTATTCTTGTTGTAACTACCGATTGTATTTTAATATATAAGAAACTTTTCCGCTTTCATCCCGTGTGAATTTTTCTAGATTATATTGTTGAAGATAATTTTCTTCTTGTTCATTATTCAACACGCTAATATAACACAATCTATAAAATAGTGACCCCCCCACACACACACACACGACCGAATACTTATTATAAAATGTTAACCCCTGCAGTCTACACACGAACCACAACCGAGAGCAAATATAAATATTCTTTTTACCTTACAAAATGGTGAACGAGAACTTCGACACCTCATTACATCGACGATGATTGACACAAATATTGGGAAAAAGTATACAAAACACAGGGAAACCACGCTTAAATAATCAAAATTGATGGTAACCAACGAACATCTGTAGGAATCATACAGTTTTAAACAAAATCATGCAGTTTCGCACAAAAGAGACTTATAGCATCTATCCGACATTTCTAGCACACTCTCACTACTCTTCAAAGCCTCTTCTTTCTTTGTAGCTGAGACGAAATATTTTGCTGCATCACCTACTGCATTCATATTTCTTCGCTGAAATAGAAAATAAAACTGTTTATCGATTACTTGGGGTGTTATCGCTTTGTTAGGACTCTGTTTCATGGAGTAGTGATACTACGGTGACACAAACAGCCATATCAGCATCAATTTCACCACCTTGGACTAGCGATACTGTTGAATACTTCTCCCTGTTACGAGCATATTTTGTTCCAAATAAAATTTTCTTCTGAGGAACAAAAGTGCAGCTTATTAATAGGCAGACTTCCTCTTGTATTGAGTGGTAAAGTTAAAGATTTTCTCAGAGCTCCAGCTGGTACTGTCGCTGACTAAGATTTTAAAGAGAACGTCTAGTTCCCAGCATAAATGCATTGATCGACTACTACACTATGGAGCAATGAATGGTAGGAAGCCTTCACAGTTATTAGGCAGGAAAACTGCCAAGTCAAAGATTTAGTGCGGCTACAACACATGTGAGTAACTTGATTTATGTTCTCGACAATTCTTCAAAAGCTAATTTTTTTTTGTATACAAGAATTGAATTTGGCCGTATAACTTTCTAAATGTTCTCCACAACTGACGACTGTTGCCTTACAAGTAGTTGATTTGTCGATAGCCACAAACTGAAAAAAATCCTTGATTCTGAATTTGAACTTGCAGAGAGATTTCAAATGGAATTTTATCTTAGCCGATCTTCCTTAACCAATCGTAGGAGCGGATTTCGTTCATCATTTTGGTCTACTGACTGATGTGAAAAACCAAAAACTAATTGATACTACAACTAATCTACTGATTCGCGGTATAATCGTAGCCCTGTTTTCATAGTTTTGTCTACCATGCTATCATTCGTTAATACTCAGAAATCCAGGCTTTTTTATATAATAAAAACCATTACATTCAGTAACACACCTTATTAACATAAATGGTCTTCAGTTTCAGCGTGACCTTGTCGACTTGCTTAAATCAAAATGAAAATCGCTAAAGACAAATTCAGTCACATGTTTCCACTTTGCATAATTTTCCCGACAAGCAGTAATTGGTCCTCTCCATTACCTATGGTATCCAAGAAGACTCCTGACAATTGGCACCTCCGTGGTGGTTATAGATGTTAAACTAGAAAACAGTACCGGACAAATATCCTGTTCCAGCACCTATGATTTTGCATCCTCGTTGCATGATGTCACGTGTATTTTGGAAAACATTCCAAGATACACTTAATTAGTGCTTATATCAAATTCCTGGTGAACCTGCTATTGTTCATAAGACAGCTATAACAAAGCCTTTTGGACTATTTGAAGTTTTGACAATGGACATTGGTCTCCGAAATTCAGTGAATTCTTTCCATTGATCCCTAAGAATTATACTTTTAATGGCCAGGTCTTCTGTATCTGAGCATGAAAATCATCTACAACAGCTTGTTGCTGTGCTACCTCAATATGGTGTCGTAATTACACATACTTATGTGTCTTTTCGGTGATGAATTTCTAACATTCTTAGGAGAGGTTGTTGGTAAAAACGGAATCCTACCAACACAAGATAAAGTGGAAATTATTTTACAGTTTCCGCCACCTACATCTTTACGGAAATTGCGAGAATTACTCGGTTTGGTTGATTTTTATGTATCATTCTGCACTGAATCTAAAAGGAGAAAAAGTGAAAACTACACAAACAACAACGCGTTGCAATCGTTTATAACTATTATAGACGGGATATCTAAAATTACTTTGTCAACTCATCCGACACCATTTTTTTTTTTTCTTCTTCTTTTTGGTTGGTGCTTCTGAAGGTGGAATCGGTGAAATCTTACAACAGTTTATTCATAACTCATGGCAGTCACTTTCATCCTTCTCATAACTCATGGCAGCCACTTTCATCTTTCTCATAACTCATGACAGCCACTTTCATCTTTCTCATTACGATTGAAACAAGCTGAAATCAAATACAGTACTTTCGATCGTAAATTATTGGTAGATTCCTTACCAATTAAGTATTTTCATCATTTCCTTGAAGGACGACAATTTGGCCTATATACCGATCATAAACTGTTGATTATGCATTACGAAACCTGACAAACATTCTCCAAGAGAAAATTGCTCCTTAAATTTCATATCAGGTTGATATTCAGTGTATCTAAAGAGCAAAACAACGACGCGGTCGTCACCTTCTCTTGAGTGCAGATTGATTCTTTATATCCGCACAACAACTGTTTGAGAAAAAATATCTTGTCTCAGATAAGGAAACAGCAGAGAAATTTAATTTCTTCCCTCTCCCATTTAATTTCTTTCCTCTACGATGTTTAATTGGCGTGATATCTCCACTGGTCATGAAAGACCTTTCGTTTCTTTGCAACTCAGACTCTACTTTTTCTATTATTCATTATTTACCTTATCCTGGAGTTTCCGCTTTCCAAAAATTCATTTCAGCTCGATTAATTTGACCAGAAATAAAGCAAAAATATTTGAGAATCAGTTAAAAAATACATTGCTTATTGGAAACTTAAATTTCATAAGCATATAAAGCATCCCTCAGAACTTTTTCCCCTTCGGTTGCTCACTTTCAACATATGTTAGACCTTTGCTGCATGTAAATAGTTGTTTATCTGTGAATGTGTATTGATCGTTTCTCTCCGATGGTTTGAAGACAAATTTATTCGAGACATTTCAGCTACAATGGTAGCAAAAGCTTTGGCTTTTCACTGCATATCGAATTCTGGAACTCCTACCTCAATAACTATTGATAAAGATTAGCTATTTAAGGCCACTCTTTTCACAGAGCACTTGCATTTGCTTCTTAGAGAAAGAATTCGTACGACAGCATATCACCCAGCCTAGATGGAATAGCAGAATACTTTCATCATGATTTCATTCGTTTGTCATACGACAAACGCCCTGCGAGAGGATTCCTGCAGCTGGCAGTCTTCCTCAAAATTTGAACCTGACATATTTAAATCCGAAAACTAAAATCACAGACGAACAACATCACTATATTTGGTAATACTGATTTATAATTTTGGCACAAGACCAGCAATTTCAGGGGAGGGGTGAGTTAATTACATCTACTCCAGTGCTCAACTGGTACTTATTTTATCGACCCCGAAAGGATGAAAGGCAAAGACGACCTTGGTGGAATTTGAACTCAGAACGTTACGACGGGTGAAATACCGCTAAGCATTTTGCCCGTCTTTACGTAAATGATAATAATGCTCTATATGGTAACATCCAGCTAAGTACCAGTGATATGTATTTGGAATATTTAAGAATTTTTTGGTGAACTTAATAAAAACACTAAAATTGAACTCTCAGTAGGGATTTGTGTTTTAAAATTCCAGCCGGACGTCATGTGTCTCTTCACTCATGTTTCATTAAATAATTTTCATCTGTCAGCTTTTCTATCTGAGAGATTATTCCTGTTGTGACTATAAACTATGTACTAATATGTGAAAGAACTCTTAAGCTTTTATCCTTTGACAATCCATTTATTGAATCACACATAATATGTATTTAAAAAATTGCATGGATCTTTTCCCCTTGGCTGGCACATTTAAAAAATAATTTTTTGTAACTAAGCACTTTCAAAATTCGTATACTGGTAGAATGTGTCATATAAAACATCATTTACTCTTGGCGTTTTTGAGAAAATTGTGTACTTTCGAAGTTATTTCATGTTAAAGTTGTCGTATTTTGGTAATTTCAACCAATCAATGACGTCTATTGAGGTGAAAACAATTACTGCTGTTGTTTGTCAACAACTTCCGGCGGTGTATATTTCGTTTGTCACTGTTATTTATGACATATTTCATCTCAGTTACGTTTGTATGAATAAACGAGTGTATCTGAAGAATGTTTACTTCCTGGCACCACTATAATCGTTCGTGCATTTCTACTGCTTTTAGTATTTTTTTCCTGTTTTTCAGTTACTATTTTCGGAAAGACATTTTTGCCACCCTACCCCTCCAATTTCTTCATTTTTCACATTTTTCCGAAACTCTAACGCTAACCGTAACCCTAAAACCCTAACCTTAATCCTAAACCTAAAACCCTAACCCTAAAACTCTAAAACCCTAACTCTAATACCCTAACCCTAACCCTAAAACCCTATCCCTAACCCTAAAACCCTATCCCTAACCCTAAAACCCCAACCGTAACCCTAAAACCCTAAAGCTAAAACCAGTACAAACGCCCGAACGATGTCATGAATAACAGTGACAAACGAAATATACACCGTCGGAAGTTGTTGTTGATAAACAACAGCAGTAATTTTATTCAGCTGAATACACGTCATTGATTGGTTGAAATTATCGAAATACGACAACTTTAACACGAAATAACTCTAAAGATATAAACTTTTCTCAACAACACTAAGAGTAAAAGATGTTTTATACACATTCTACCAGTGTCCGAAGTTTGAAAGTGTATAGTTACAAAAAATTAATTTCTCGATGTGCCATTCAAAGGGAAAAGATCCAATTGCATATATTGCACTACTGAAAATGTTTAATATCATAAATAAATATCGCTGAAAATAATTTCCTCTTCTGCATCTTTCAAACATAATACCGCCCAAACACACACACACACACACACACACACGCACACGCACACGCACGCACGCACGCACGCACGCACGCACGCACGCACACACACACACACACACACACACACACACACACACACACGTACGTTAGGCAGAATAATCGAAACACTACCTTTTGTCTAACTATCCTTACTATTGGTGATATAGCAAATTCAAAATTGGTCCAGTCTGTATATATGTGTTCATATGCATTATGTATACCTTGGACTCTATGATAAAGCTCTCTATTTTTCTTTTCTTTTCTGCAGATATTTATATTAAAATAAGTTAAAATGCAGGACCTATCTGATTTTCAAAGAGGACAAATTTTGGGAGTGCAGATGGTTGGACTTTCAGTCAATAAAACTGCAGGTCTGTTTCGAGTCTCCAAAATTATGTTAGCATTCCAAAGCCAAGACAAAACTAGTTCTTATTTCTTTACTGCCCACAAGAGGCTACACACAGAGGGGACAAACAAGGACAGACACACGGATTAAGTCGATTATATCGACCCCAGTGCGTAACTGATACTTATTTAATCGACCCCGAAAGGATGAAAGGCAAAGTCGACCTCGGCAAAATTTGAACTCAGAACGTAGCGGCAGACGAAATACCGCTAAGCATTTCGCCAGACGTGCTAATGATTCTGCCAGCTCGCCAGACAAAACTAGTTCTGGCCAGCAAAATTCTAGACTGAAGGCAAAGTCCACAGAAAAGCACTGCAGAATAGTGAAATGTATTGCCTAAAAACTATAAAGTGCAACAGTAAAAGTGACAGCAGATCTAAATTATCACCTTACCAACTTTGTGTCAACCAAAACTGTTTGTCGTGAGCTCCTTAAAACTGGATACTATTGGAAAGCTGCAATTGCTAAGCCTTTCCTGTCCCTATCACCATTGATAAGCGGGGAAACGGTGTGTAGACAATCAGTAGCAATCAATGATTCAATTTCCTCTTCTCCAATGAATCCTCATTCATCCTTTTCCCCATTTTGAGGCGAGTTTGTGTCTGGTGCCTTTAGCACTGACTGACCGTTGTCGTGACGCACGGAAGTGTCTCAGTTTTGATTTGGACAGCCATAACATAGAATTCTCTTGGTATTTTAGTTGTTCTACGTGGTAGAGTTACCACCAAGGATTATTAGAGTATTTTGGATGATAGTGTAATCTTCCAGGACAATAATGCACCGAATCACAAGCCTAATTTTATTGAAAATTTGTACGAAGAGAACAAAAGTGAAGAAGATCATTTGGATTGGCTCTACAATCACCAGATCTTAATATAAACTAACATTTATGGTGCATTTCGGAGCAGCAACTGAGGGGCCGCTTCCCTCCGCTATCGTCACTGAAAGAGCTAAAGCAGGTTTTACTGGAAGAATGGTTCAAAATTCCTCTAAAAACAATTCAGAATGTGCATAAGTCAAATCCCCAGCATATTTAAGCTGTGATTGATGCCAAAGATGAACCAACTTGGTATCAAATAATAAACTTCCATTTAACAAGTATTTCCATTATTTTGTCCAACCCATGTCTGTCTGTCTGTCTGTATGTATGTATGTATGTATGTATCTATCTATCTATCTATCTATATTTGTTATTAAAGCTGCAAAACCTTCATAAAACTGTTACTCAGAGTTAACATTCCCGTTCGTCCGAACGGGAACATGAAACTTTGAATAACAGTTTCGTGAAGATTTTGCAACTCTAATGAAAGCATATTACTCTCCCTTAGGTATCCAGGTACTATTTTTCCACCTTGTTTTGCATTTATGTGCTTACTTGCGTGTATCTATTTAGATCAGAGGTCTCCAACTCATGGTCCGCGGGCTGCATGTGACCCGCCAAGCGATTTTCTGCGGTCCGCTATCTCCAAGGAGAAAAGAAATATATATATATATATATGCATGTACAGGCCTTTAGCCAGTTGGGTGGGAGTGCACTGTTTTCAAAATGAGACTGAGTCTGTGGGAGAAACAATTACTGCTAAAAAAACTTTGACCATTTCCCATCGCTGAAAACGTTGAATTCAGTGGACTGTGAGGCACTACAGGAGTGTGTGGAATTTATCAACAAACTGCAGAGGGAATTTGACACACGATTCAAAGAATTGAAGGAAATGAAGCTACAGCTTGATGTGTTTTCGAACCCCTTTTGCTGTTGATGTTAATGATGTTCCTTCCACTATTCAAATTGAATTTATTAACATTACATGTGATTCAACATTAAAACAGAAGTTTTCAGATGTTGGAGCGCCTCAGTTCTACACCTAAGTTGACCCTGTGAAATACTCAAACATCATATGTTTGGAAGCACATGTATGTATAACAGGTTTTTTTTTCCAACCTTAAAATTGAACAAGACAGGCTAACAGATGAACATTTGAAATCATCCTTAAGATTGACAACAATCAGAATAATAATGCCTGAAATTTCCGAGCTGGTTAAGGAAAAGCGGTGCTAGAAAAGTAGCCAGTAGTTTTGAGCAAAGAGTACATTCTTTCTATATATATAAATATATACATACATATACATATATATATATATATATATATATATATATATATATATATATATATATATATATATATATATATGACATAAATATGTCTAACCATCATTGTCATCAGTTGTTGAGAAATAAATATGCTGCCTTGTCTTGAGAATCGAATTCTAGCGTCTTGATTTATTATCTATTATTATGGAAATGGGAAACAGCTTTTGTTTGAAAGAGTTCCAAGCAAATGCAGAAAATGTTTTGTGGCCCCCACCGGCATGAGGTGTGGCTATCGAGTTATTTGAGTTGGAGACCCCTGATTTAGATCAATATATACATAAGAGGGAGATAAATAAATGGATATAGAGAGATAGCAAGAATATTCACAAACACATTCAAATAAACACATCCAGTTTGTATGATCATTTATATTAATTATATAAAAATGCAATAAAAATTATTCACCCAAGAGTGGGACTTATATTTTGCAAATTCAGTATAACAAATAAGAAAACAGTTCACTGAAACTACAGGCTTAGCGCGATTCAACTTCCACAAATGCAATTTAGAACAGGCATTGAAATATAATTTTTAAAATGTACGAGAAAACATCACGTTAACTCGGCAATGTTTCTCTAAGCATGGATCAAAATAATATTGTTCAAATAGCGAATATTCTCACATGATTGTCAACCATGGCTAAAAACCTATCCAAAACCATATTACTCTTTTACTCTTTTACTTGTTTCAGTCTTTTGACTGTGGCCATGCTGGAGCACCGCCTTTGTTTATATGTTATTTATATAGAATACAATACGGCGTAGATTTTTTTTTTTTAATATTTCTGTATCCAGAAGCATTTATGGTTCGTATAGAGGCTCAGGATCTTTCTGATTTGGCGGGCACCATTTTTTATTTATGTTTTATTTAGTGTGTTTTCTACCGAAACACTTTAAAACTTCGTATACTTGTATATTTTGTCTTATAGAACAGAGAAAAAATTTTATATTCGAAGTTACTTAATGCTAAAAGTTGTCGTATTTCGGTAATTTCAACCAATCACTGACGTCTATTGAGGTGAAAACAATTACTGCTGTGGTTTGTCAACAACACGTTGTGGCGGTGTAATAGGATCTTTTCCCTTGAATAAAATTAGTGCCGTTATTTGTCAACAACAACTATCGGCGGTACTGTTATTTATGACATCGTTCGTGCGTTTTAGGGTTTTAGGGTTAGGGTTAGGGTTTTAGGGTCAGGGTTAGGGTTATGAGTATTTTTGCCAAATTTGGTTCAATACACCGCCACAAATTTTTCAACAAATTTGGCAAAAATACTCATAACCTTAACCCTAACCCTATCCCTAAAACCCTAAAACGCACGAACGATGTCATAAATAACAGTACCGCCGATAGTTGTTGTTGACAAATAACGGCACTAATTTTATTCAAGGGAAAAGATCCCATTACACCGCACAACGTTTTGTTGACAATTCACAGCAGTAATTGTTTTCACCTAAATAGACGTCAGTGAGTGGTTGAAATTACCGAAATACGACAATTTCAACACGAAATAACTTTAAAAATATAGAATTTTCTCAATAACACTAAGATGTTTTATATGACACATTCTACCAGTGTCCCAAGTTTGAAAGTGTTTCATTAAGAAAACAAGTGGCGCCCGCCAAATCAGAAAGATCTGAGGCTCACCTTTCATGTAGTGTATCTAGTAAGAATGAAGAAATTTAGTGTTGATCTCATCTCTGAGATAATCTCGTCAGTTTCGAATCCAGCCTCTGTGCTGAATTACAGTTTATTGTTGTAGAGAGTATGAGCAATGTACAATTCATAAGTGGTTCCTATTGGTGAATAGTACGTTATACTGACAATAACAATTTGTAGAATTAATATTGTGAGTGTATTAATGTTAGAGATGTGCAAATGTTTTTTCTTGGTATTTGTGGTGGTAGCTTTCTATACCACTTTTGTCATGTTTAATTGTATAATTATTGCTCAGATTTCTAGTCTGATTCCATACGCCAGAAGTTAAGTTCTTATTACCGACAATATATCGAGTAAACCTCAAATTCGTCGACTGAACAACTAGAATTAGCTACCAAATTTTCACTTTACACCCGAACATCTCTAAAATGCTGTCCTGGATATTTTCTGTCAGACATAAAAAAAAAAAAAAAACGAATGGGATTAGTGGCTGGTTACTCTATTATATACATTTAATAGACCTGCTTAGTCCAGAAATTCACAAAGTATTTATAACATCTTCAACTAAAAGAAAATCACTTCACGAACTATTCCAACTATCATAAGCAAAGTTTTGAATAGATTGCTCGCTAGTCACGTATAAGCAAAATGGTCAACATCTCCCCAACAAATAACACAAACGTTTCACTAATGCCTTTTGAATGTTGATGGCTTTCTTGCACCTCCTTATAATACATACTCAGCCACAGCAGCTCGTCAATTTCCACTTATTTATAGACTCCCTGAGGTTGACTTGTGATTTCTGGAGCTTTCCCTTGCCTGCTCTGTAACTCAGTAGGCTAAGCTACCATTACGCTACTAGAAACCTCTCTATGTCACCCTAGATGCACTTCTACTACACTTCTGCAATCTCAGACTACATATACCGCAGCACATCCTTAATGCCATTATCACTTGACTAGATAGAGATTCCCACCATATGACTATAACCAGAGGTGGGCACCGTTAATCGAAAAGTTAACTTCGTTATTTGTTAATCCGTCAACCAAAAAATTAACTTCTTTAATCGTTAATCTGTTAATTCTTTGAAAATGTAACGGAAGTTAACGTTAATCCATTGTTGCCTCATAACTTCCAGAAAAATGATACTTTTTAACGAAACGTCCATCCTGTAGATTGAGAGTATATAAAGATTTGTTGCAAAAAAAATTTTCCGAGGGGTTGGAGAGAAGAGTTTTGGAAAATTCACAGGACCCGACATTTCCCACCTCATAACTTACTGGAAAATAGGTATTTTTTAATGAAATTTTATACAAATACCTTTCAAACGGTGTAGATTACGATTGCAAAGAATTTTGTAGGCAGAATTTTTGGTAGGGGACGGTGGGGGGGGGGAGGTTTATGGAAAACGGAGTTTCGGATCAGATGGCCCACATAAACTGGACGGGGATTTTTTCAAAGTTTTTCACCAAAGATGGGAAGCATCTTTTCACGAAAAAAAATAAATAAATAATATTTTTTCTCACTCCCACAACCATCTCACCACCCCAGTCCGAAACGATTTTGGCCACTTTTTTATTTTCACTACGCACTTAAAACCCGTGAGAGAAATATTTTCGGTTTAAAAAAAAAAATGTTAATAATTTCAGAGGAAAATGTGCGATTTAAGGGAGATCTGGCTATTGTTTCTAGTACATTCCAAAACCTCCTTTCTCGTTTCTTTCTCACTCACACATCTATTGATATTTTTCAATATTTTTCTCCCCATAAACAATGGAATGATGGTATCAAAGTAACATGCGTGTAGTCCCAGCCGAGCGAGGCCGTGTTATGTGTGCGTGTAAGATAAAAAGAAAACACCTAAAAACATCTTTAGTGTTCATATTAATCTGTCAAATGGAATGCTTATTTATTCACGTTATTTTGAATTGTTCAGGTTTAAGAGGGGTGACCACAATATTTGTTTGTAACTTTGTAAATTTTTTACATACTTGCCAGTGGGTGTTTTATATACCACTGGTTTGTAGTTATGCAATTTTAGCTGATCCCGCTGAGTAAATTTGACTTTTATGGGCAGATAAATTTAATTAACAGGTGTAAAAGCAATAACATTATGCATCTTACCTGTTTGATTTGTAACTAAAATTATCTCAGATGACAACCGACAAAAATTTTGCCACTTTTCCAGATGAGGTACATCAATTTGAATTAATTAAAATACAGATATAATCGGTACAAGATTTTATTCTTTCAGTAAATATTTCGTACCTCGGTGCGGAATAATTTTTTTCCACAGTTTTTTCGAGTGCACTCAACGTATCTGACCTCCAAACCCACAACATGCTACGTTTTTCCGGAAAAGAAAGGTGGGAGGGGTGGTGGGGTCCTCGAAGTTTCCCACCAAGGGAGTTTTATTTCATGAGTCTTTTTTTCTTTTCCAGTCTATTTTGCATGCTTTCAACGAATGTGACATCGAAATCACGCGTAAGCGGCTCCTTTTTCCAGAAAAGGAAAGATTTGGCTGTTATTTCTAGCATGCCCTGCTACCATGTAACAGCTGTTTGCGTTCACACAGAAATATTTATCAACTTTTTTCCTTCCATTTATTTTTTCCACTTTATGGAAGTCAATATTTTCTCCGTTGACATTCACCTCAGTGAGTTCACGGATCAAGTGGAAACACATCAATCACTGTTCCCTCTTGGCAGGACAAAGAAATTTCCCGCTATCTTTGCAAGCAATAAGTGGGTGGATTTGGTTTCAAATACAGGCAGGACCAAACGAGGTCCTATAAGTTACTTATAATAATAAGTGGCGTTATATCGGGGTTGAAAGAATGACGCCTACGATATTAAATATGCTAAGACAATCTGAAAATAATAGAAACTTTTAAACGTTTACCGGTTTTTAAGAAATTTGGGGGTTTACGGATTTGAGTTAACGGAAGCTTAGTGTAACGAAAGTTAATAAGTCTGATAATGATTTTCAAAGTTAACTCGTTAACGAAAATGTTAACTGTTAATTAACGATTAACGGCTTAACGGACTTACGCCCAGCTCTGACCGTTATAACATCCTTTATTCCACTGCAATGACAACACTCTTAAAATCTTCACTTCTCCGTCACTACAACCATTATTCCCTTTTACAGCCACTGTGTTAACATCAAAGCTATAACTCCAATCACTACTCACAACTATGATAACGACATTGCGGTTACTTTCATGTTACTAAATCTCCCACCACTTTTAACTTATAACAACAAAACAACCAACACTCCTACAGCTATCATAGTATCTCTGTTGACACCACCTCTTTTCCACGGTAACCACTTTTCCATTTGTAGATAAATAAGATAAAAAAGATTCTTTGTGCTGAGCAATGAATAGTTTGATCAGCAAGGACAAGAAATGAACTGCCGTCTTGGGGGTTAATGTAAACTCTCTTCCATCGTAATATCGAACGCTATTTTTTGCAGAAAATTAATGTTAATGGTAAAATAATGACCATGAATTATTGTAACTGCCCCGCTCAATAGACATTCCTCTTGTTTCAGCTGACATTCTACCGTATTCATAGCGGACCATTATAGAAAAATCAGTCTGGAAAGTTGAGAAGAAATGAGTCATTTCCTAAATTAAGACACAATTATACTTTCTCTCTAATTATCTGATCAGATTTAGGAAAACAGTAATATTGCACTAGCATTAAAGCAATGTATTTCGCTTTATTTTTCTTTTCTTTTTTGTCGTTGAGTTTGATTTTGTTCTTCTTAAAGCATTGTGAATTTATATAATATAGTTTGAGTAGTGTCAAAATTAATTCGTTTAGTGAGAACAACAATGTCTGTCCTGCAGAACTATAAGATAATGATATAATAATGATTGAACCGTGATTACAAAACAGTGAATTTGTCTTAACTGCTCTGTATACACACACACACACACACACACACACACACACACACACACACACACACACAGTTCTTTTTCTATTGGCAAGAAATCTTGAAATAAAACTGAATAATGACATACATACATACGTTCTGAGAAGAAATAACCTTGGCTTTGAAGTATTCTCTCGAGGAGAGAGTTTTCTCTATCAAAGTAAGTAAAAAAAAAAAAACCCTCCAGATATGATATTAAAAGCTGTTAATGAAATTAGAAAGGAGTAATTACAGCAGTGTAATGAAGCTGTCTATACACTCAGTCTACTACTGCAAAGCAGTACATGAACGACATTCAAAGAGTGAACAAAACAGAAACAACGAAGAAAGTGGGTTTTGAAGACAAAGAAAATCATACCTGATTTACGGAAGACCATCAACTATGTGATGATGCTTATTTTGCGCAAACAAGCAAATCAGTAAACGCCTCACCAATAAAAAGTGAAGAAGAAAATAGAAGTGATGTTTGGAGATAGCAAAAAGAGGACACTCACTTGCAAACTGATACACAAAAAATTTAACCGGAACCAGGTAGCAGTGAATATCACAGAAACTCTTTTACCAGGAGACACAGACTCCTTCTGCAGGAAAATCTGAAGCGAAGAGGTTATTGTCCCTGCATTACACCCAAGACATACGACATTGATGGTGATACCCTTGTAACTGTGATCCAGAAACTTCAGGATGGAAAAAGCACCTGGAAGAGACTTGATTGTTGGATACTAGTACAAAGTAGTTAACCTACCGACCATATCTTATCAACCTGTTCCAGCAAGCTCTCTATGGGAACAGTAGCATACCACGCTGGTTAACTCTGGCAGAGACAAACCTAATCCCCAAGTGCAGAACCACTCACATGGCAAAAAACTTGACTTGAAACTATAAGTAAAGAATATGCTATATGGTTGTAAAAAGAGGGAAAACTGTAAACAAGACTAACAATATCTCTATCAATGTCTTAATTGCTTCCCCTGTATCTGACCAGGAATGTTGCAGGTATCTTGGAGTGGATGAAAACATATCTTACGATGAGACCTGTAACAAAACACGTGTCACTAAAGAAAATTACAACCGAACAAAGAAAATTTGGACTTCGGAACTCTCTGCATTCAATAAAACTGTGGCCCACAATGTTTGCAGTACCAGTGGTCATACCAACATTTGGACTACTTGATTGGACGCTTGTTAAGATTCGAGCCATTGATGTGAAAACCTGGAAGATACTAACCACCACACATAATTTCCACATCAACAGTGACCGTAGACGATCTCAACCTAAAACGAATACAAGACGGCAGAGGCTTAACATCAATCCAGACTGCATTTGAATGTCGAATCATATCTCTTCGGCAACATCTTTTAACTACCAAGTGTCGAAGTGCATCCCTTGACCAAGTTTGCATACATGAGGCTGATAACATCATAAGAACCATATATATGTATGTTTGTGCAGATTTGTATGTTTTATGTATCTAAGGGTGGATGAAAATATATGTTGCAATGGAACCTGTTGCAAAACACGTGTCACTAAAGAATATTACAGCCGAATAAAGAAAGTTTGGACCACAGAACTCTCTGCAGTTAATAAAGCACTGGCACACAATGTGTTTGCAGTACCGGTAGTCATACCGACATTTGGGCTGCTTGAGTGGACGCTCGATGAGATCCGAGCCATTGATTAAAAACCCGAAAAATACTAACAAGCAAACATAATTTCCACATAAACAGAGACCCAGACCGTCTCAACCTAAAACGAAAACAAGGCGGCAGAAGCCTAACGTCGATCCAAAATACTTTTGAATCTCGCATCATATCCCTTTGGCAACATCTTTTAAACACCAAGTGTCGAAGTGCATCCCTTGACCAAGTTTGCATACATGAGGCTGATAACATCATAAGACTTAGAAGTCAGCTCCTTGGGCAACATTCTTTGTCTGATAATCTAGAATACACGCCCAAAGAAGTTGCATGACTCTACCGCAACGTATTATCAGATGAAAGGACGAGCGTATATGAGCAGCAGATCATGTATTGATATGTTAGTAGAAAGCTCCGAGATGATAGTAACATTGATCATCAAAATAGTATATCATGGACCGACCGGATTACTACCTCCCACTTTGAAGGGTATGCGTTTGCAATCCAGGAACAGGAAATATCAAACAAGTACCTCATGCACAAAAGGGATAGAGATGCAGGAAAAGTCGCAAAATGTGACAAGCGATGCAGACTTTGTGGAGTTCACACTGAAGATATCACCCACATCATAAGCAGTTATCCGAAAATATCATCACGGTATTATCTACTGATGACACATGATGTTGTAGCTAGGACACTATAATGAAATCCGACGGAAGGATAATCCCGAAGGCAAAGAAATAAGAACTCACAATATGGTAGAAGCCACTCATAATAAAAAGGAATACTAGTGGAATGTATCAGTGAAGACCTCAATAAAATGTAAGCACAATAGACCTGGTATAATGATTTGGGATAGAGAAGAGAAACTGCGCACAATTGTGGAAATTAGCTACCCCAGCAGATGTTAACATAAAGCTGAAGATAAGTGAAAAAGAGAACACCTATGCTGAACTGTTGAGGAATCTGCAGTTACTCTATCCAGATTACAAGTTCAGGTTTATTCCTGTAATTATTGAGGCCTTGAGAAATTAAGCTTCTCAAAACCAGAAAAAAGAAAGTTAATTCGAAGACTGCAGATCCAATCCGTCACTGGAACTGTAAAAATCTGTAAAACTTTCCAGAAGTTTATCATTAAAATATATATGAGCATGTCTAGATATGCAACTATATGCATGAGAATACATACATAAAACATACAAATCTGCACATACATACATACATACATACATACATACATACATACATACATATATACATACATACATACATACAAACATACATACATACATATGCGCATCTACTTTGTTGATGCTATTGAAACTCCAATGAAGGGACATTAGTTCTTGATTGGAAACCGGTCTTTTCTCTATTGATGAGACATCCAGAAATTAAACTAAATAATTACATAACATACATAATGATTACCCCACCTTGTAAGATGATGGTCATCTTACATTCAGCTTAGTTGTTCTGATTTACTTTTATCCTTACATGTACATGAGTTTTTACGAAACGCATCCTTCGCCATAGGACTTTATAACATATAAAACGGATCAAGAAATGAAATCATTGTGAAACATCTGTACGTCATTGGATTTAAGTGAAAATGCTTGTGCAACACTTGCTACTTTCTCGGTCGCCTTAGTACGTTTCAGTGACAAGTATTGCAAGATACTAGTATAATTTGGATTGCAAGGTTTATATAAGAGTATCTTTCTCCGAGAAGCGCTACCTTTCCCACAGCTCTGTCAAAAATATTTCCCCTGGGAAATATGTTTAACCCATAGATGAGATCCTGATAGGTACTACCGTTCCATGGGAGACCGGGCCTGGGGATAATGGTTGAGGAGTGACTCCACACTCCCCACATCTCCAGAATTTCCGAACTGGAGCCTCATCACCGGATACAGTTTAATGTCATACCCAGGTCAAGACATACATACATACATATATACATACATACATACATACATACATACATACATACATACAGTAGTGTCTATAACACACACACATGTAGTAGATTCGTGATTCGAAACTGAATTGTTGAATTTCCGTATAAGCGTCACGGCTTAGTCATAATCATTTCATGTAGTGTCGACTACATGACCAATAAATGACCAATCAGCATCAACCCATCACATGACTCAACTTTCTAGATCTTCTTTGTACCTTTTATAAAACCACTTTTAGCGTCAAATTCTTTGCAGAGTGTCGAAGGCAGCTGAGCGAGATGCGCCTCCACTCTAGCCAGACGGCCCACGCAGACAGCTAACACAATTGTAAAATGTCGAGCCAGTGACGGTGAAAATTTCATTCTCATTTTATTCACCAGCAGTTGCAGATACAGAATACCAAAGAGTTGCTCTAGTAATTACATATTCATATTTCCATTCTCCAGCATGCCAAACAGTTGTTTTACCAACTTCATATTCAGCCGAACAGATAGAATCTACAGATATGCCATCATGAATTTAGCATAATATTTCTCCAGTCGTGATAGCGTAGTCACAGAGCTATACTAACTAGCTATTTTGTTATAACTGCAGAGTTTATCTATTTCTATGTATACTCTTTTACTCTTTTACTTGTTTCAGTCATTTGACTGCGGCCATGCTGGAGCACCGCCTTTAGTCGAGCAAATCGACCCCGGGACTTATTCTTTAGAAGCCTAGTACTTATTCTATCGGTCTCTTTTTGCCGAACCGCTAAGTGACGGGGACATAAACACACCAGCATCGGTTGTCAAGCAATGCTAGGAGGACAAACACAGGCACACAAACACACACACACACACACACACACACACACACACACACACACACATATATATACATATATACGACGGGCTTCTTTCAGTTTCCGTCTACCAAATCCACTCACAAGGCTTTGGTCGGCCCGAGGCTATAGTAGAAGACATTTGCCCAAGGTGCCACGCAGTGGGACTGAACCCGGAACCATGTGGCTGGTAAGCAAGCTACTTACCACACAGCCACTCCTGCGCCTATAGCCACTCCTGCGCCTATGTATATAGATTATTTTTCTATTCATCAGTGGAAGACCAATATGGAGAATACTATGTGCAATGAATAAAACTTCTGTTAATTGTTTACAAGTATGTTGGCATACTGTTGTTCATCATTTACACGCAACCAGTAACCCAACACAACTACTATAGAAAACCAGTACATCACGATACACACATTGATATACATACATGTTCATACATATACATACATATACGTATCCATACATATACATATATTTATGTGTTCTTCCTTTCCGTGTTTTTTCTTTCACATAGTCTTTTCTATTTAGTTATCAATAAGTTATTTACAACTCTGAGTGAACAAATCAAGTACGATGCACTATGTCAAGTATTTGTGCGTTTATTTTCCCATGTAACATGTACAATTTAGTAAATATTAATGATACCCATGGAAGTGTGAAGATCTTCGGTTAAGGAAGTAGAACAGTCGACTCCCATGCAATTTTATTTAGATATAAACGAAAAAACTATTAACACAAACGATACTACATTGATCTTGAAAGAGATGTTTTTGCCTTTGTTGGCAGAAAAAAACTATCAATTATTTTGTGAATATTTTGACAATAAACATGTTGGGATACGATCGTTCATTATTTAGTATTGCTATATTGTTTAGTCGTGTTTTACCCATTGTATTCCTCAGATATGTTTTCTTTCAATTGAGGCTGCTGCAAGTACCCTCTATACATCGCAATATAGCAGGAATCAAGATCGTTCTTGTAAGCAGTTTCAATAATACCAGACATAGTTGACTTAGAACCTGATGGATGCATGTAGTTTATGACAAACTTCATGTAAGCTGATTTTTCTGCTTTTATGAGAGACAGATCAACATCATAATGCTGAGTATGGTCATCTGAATCCTCTAACACATCGGGATTGAAGAAAACGCAACCGTGTACACAAAGTTTGTCTTGGTAATTACTGTTAAATCGTGATTTCATTTTAACATTTTCTCGATGCTGATAATTCGATTTTGGACATTAATGTGAAGTCCGCTGCATAAACGCTTCTAACTGAATTTTCTACTTTTCACCTCTCGAAGGAATATCGTTTGGTCGAAGATCCACATCTTCCACAAACGTACACTGGTTAATATTGGAAACTTGATCTACAGTCTTCTGCATGACCTCCTTGAGCTGTTTTGATAGGCAGTAAGCAATAAAATTTCGATAATAATTTTCAAGTATTTTCGATTCATCACTACTTACTGTGAGGCTGAGGGCTTTGTCGGAAGTATACGGTCTGTGACGTCATGCGAACGGCTGAGGGACCTGGCCAGAAGGACAGGAGCAAGGAAGATCACATGAGTGGAAGGACGACTAGTGAGTGCCTCTTTTGAATTGGGGCTGTCACTAGAGACTGACGTAGTGGCTGCGTGAGTTCAAGGAGTTTGACGCTAGATTCTGGTGGGAAGGACACATATATCCACTCTGGAAAGGACCGGCATTGCGAGAGGATCTGCAAGGTAGGTGCGCAACGTTTTTTTACCCGGTATCACACTTGTTAATTGTGTTATGTATTTAATTTACCTAACACTTATGTTTTGTGCTCATTAGTTTATCCATTTATCCTGATGTTCTGATGACAAGGAATTTTTGCCTGCTTTGTAAGTCCGTTTGTCTTCAGTTTTCAAAAGCAAGTGCTACTATAAAAACTGCGAAAATGATTCTCTCGATTTCATTGGAAAAACTTTTTGATACGTAACTATCAAAAATGGATACATCTTCTGAAGTACATGGCATTCATCATTTTCTTTCGTTTAAAAACTATCTTCTTTAGGATTAGTCTTCTGAAAACCAAGAGAAATTCAACGATACGCAGCAAAGTTTGATGGCCAGAATGTTAGGAAGTAGATGGATTTCAAGTTCCTTCAGAACTGTTTCAGTTTGGAATAACGCAGGGAGAAATCGTTTTTAGAAGCATGATTGTTAAATTTCAACCAATATCATAAGTGATATGAAGTAATGACTATTCGCACCACCTTCTTCCACTGAATATACTATTCACACCACCTTCTTCCACTGAATAAACATCATCATCAGACACTTCTAACGCCACTCTAAACAATTTCTGAGTTGGGCGGCTTTCAATAAATGGTCAGCTGAGAAAATTCCATAATTTGGAGAAAATGAAATAGTTCCGTACACGTATGTATGTATGTATGTATGTATGTATGTATGTATGTATGTATGTATGTATGTGTGTGTGTGTATGTATGTATGTATGTATGTATGTACGTACGTACGTATGTCATTATTCAGTTTTATTTCAAGATTTCTTGCCAATAGAGAAAAAGCCGGTTTCTAACCTAGATCCAAGATCCTTCATTATGTAGATTTGTATGTTTTGTTTTATGTGTGTACTCTCACACATATTCTTGCGTATCTAGACTTGCTCATTTATACTCAAATGTTAAACTTCTGGAAAGTTTTACAGATTTTTGCAGTTCCTGTGATGGCTTGCATTTGTAGTATTCGAACCAGCTTTCTCCTTTCTGGCTTTGAGAAGCCTAATTTCTCAAGATTGATCTTTAGGCAGTGTGTTACATATCCCAGTGCCCCAACAATTTGTAATCCGGATGGATTCCTCAATAGTTCAGCGTAGGTATTTTCTTTTTCGTTGATCTTTAGCTTTATGTTAACATTCGCTGGGCTGCTGATTTCCACAACTGTACATAGTTTTGCTTCTCTGTCTCAAATGACTATGTCAGGTCTATTATGTTTATATTTTATTGAGGTTTTCACTGGGACGTTCCATTAGTACTCCTTTTTATTACGAGTGGCTATGGCTTCTACCATACTGTTGATTCTTATTTCTTTGGCCTCGAGCTTATCCTTCCGGCGGATCTCATTATACAATGTTCTAGCAGCAGCATCATGTCCCATCGGTAGATAATACCGCGATGACATTTTCAGAAAATTGCTTATGACGGGGGGGGGGGGGGGGGTGATATCTTTGATGTTAACTCCACAAAGTCTATCGTTTATCACATTTTGCGACTTTTCCTTCATCTCTGTCTTTTTGTGCATCAGGTATTTGGTTGATATTTCCTGTTCCTGGATTGCAAACGCATACCCTTCAAAGTGGAAGGTAGTAATCCGGTTGGTCCATGATATACTATTTTGATGACCAATGTTACTATCATCTCGGAGCTTTCTACTAACATATCAATACATGATCTGCTGCTCATATACGCTCGTCCTTTCATCTGATAATACGTTGCGGTAGAGTCATGCAACTTCTTTGGGCATGTATTCTAGATTATCAGACAAAGAATGTTGCCCAAGGAGCTGACTTCTAAGTCTTATGATGTTATCAGCCTCATGTATGCAAACTTGGTCAAGGGATGCACTTCGACACTTGGTGTTTAAAAGATGTTGCCAAAGGGATATGATGCGAGATTCAAAAGTATTTTGGATCGACGTTAGGCTTCTGCCGCCTTGTTTTCGTTTTAGGTTGAGACGGTCTGGGTCTCTGTTTATGTGGAAATTATGTTTGCTTGTTAGTATTTTTCGGGTTTTTAATCAATGGCTCGGATCTCATCGAGCGTCCACTCAAGCAGCCCAAATGTCGGTATGACTACCGGTACTGCAAACACATTGTGTGCCACTGCTTTATTAACTGCAGAGAGTTCTGTGGTCCAAACTTTCTTTATTCGGCTGTAATATTCTTTAGTGACACGTGTTTTGCAACAGGTTCCATTGCAACATATATTTTCATCCACCCTTAGATACATAAAACATACAAATCTGCACAAACATACATATATATGGTTCTTACAGTGGAAACAGTCAAATCATTGATGGAGATGTTACTAGTCTAGTTTATGCTTTTTTTTTCTTTTCACAACCGTATAGTAACATTTATCCTGACCGAACTCCAATCCTACATCATTTGAGAATGTTGTAACTAGGTCAAGGCTCTTTTTCCTCTTGTGCATATTCTTTGCATAAAGTTTCAAGTCATCCACAAAGAAACAGTGTGTAATTTTGGTATTTCTGTTTCCTTGTGAACCAGTGAGATATCCTTCAGACTTCCTTAACATGAATGACAAGGGGCTTACAGAAAGTATAAACAACATCACAGAGAGACTGTCTCCTTGGAATATGCCTTTGCGATATTGCATTCTATCAGTGATAATACAGTCACTCTTTGTGTTTAATTTCAAGATGGCGGCCCACGATGAAGTCAGGTCAGCTATGGCTTTGACTATTCTCACTGGGACTTCAGCAAGCTGAAGGGCTTCTAGCATCCATGAGTGGGGAACAGAACCAAAGGCTTTCTTGTAGTCTAGTCACATAGAAACTACGTTCCTCTTATGCTCTCACACCTCTGACATCACAGTTTTGTTGATTAACAATTGCTCGGCACATCCCCAGATTCCCTTCTTCCCAGCTGCTTGTTCTGCTGTGATAATGTTATTGGCTTCACAATGGTCCTGGAGGAAGAGGTTTAAACATATATCTTATACAATAAGTTCTGTCATGCAATTGGCCGGTAGTTTTTTGCCATGTGGATGGTTCTGCATTAGGGAATCAATTTTGTCTCTGCTAGCGCTAACTAGTGTGGTATGCTACTGTTCCCAAAGAAAGCTTGCTGGTACAGATTAATAAGATATAGTCGGTAGAATGTTATTTTCTTGTGCCAATATCCATCAATCAAGTCTCTTCCAGGTGATTTTCCATCCTAGAGTTTCTGGATCACAGTTTCACCATCAATGTTGTTTGTCTTGGATGTAACTCAGGTGCAATAACTTTTTCGGATTTCTTCCAGCCATAGAGCATTGCTTCTCTTCACTCCGGATTTTCTTCCAGAAGGAGTCTATATCTTCTCGTGAAGTTGCTTCCGTGATGTTTACTGCTCCTCCTCTATGTCTGTTGCGGTTAAATTTTTTGTTTATTGTTCTTCTCTCGGTTATTCTCTTCTGATGTCGGAGTTTTTCACTGACAGCTTTTCGCTCCTACTTGAGAGTAATCAGTTTGCAAGTAAGTGTCTCCAAACACCATTTCTATCTCCTTCTTTACTTTCTGTGGCAGGACGTATAGTGATTTACTTGTATGCATATAATAAGCATCATTATATGACCGATGGTCTTCCGTAAACCAGTTATCCTTCTCTCTGTCTTCAAAACCCATGATGGTACTTCCTTTGTTATTTCGGTTTTGTTTAGTTTTTTAATATCATTCATGTACTGTTATACAGTAGTAGCCAGAGCGTATAGACAGGCGTTGATCTTCCAGTATGCGAGTTCATCACACTGTTGTAAATACTCATCACCAATTTCGTTAACAGCTTTTAATACAGTATCTGGTGTTTTTTTTTATTTTTACTTGTTTTGGTAGAGAATACTCTTTCCTCGAGGGAGTACTTCAAAGCCAAAGTTATGTTTTCTCGGAAATTTCAGTAACGGCACATTTCACTGGTATATAAACCTGTCTACCACTACTACTATAATAATTGTTGCGGTTGTGCTTACTATCTACCATAGTCGTAGAAGGGGGACAGTTGTCAATTACTTAAGCCAGTAACGTAGTTTGGCTGGCAGGCACTATGTATGTATGTATGTATGCATGCATGCATGCGTGCAGCATGCATTGATACAATACATAAATGACATATATTACACAACTTTAAGTTTCACTTAATTAACTGCTAAATCATTCATAACATTGATTAATATTACAATTTTGTAGATCTTCAGGAAGAAAAGAAATTATTTTTTCAAATATTTTAAAATTCCCTGTCATGAGCGTAAAACTACAATGTATGGGAAGTAACCCCTAAAGCTTTTTTTTTTACACTTATCTCCCTTGATAAAACCAAAAGTATCTAAAAAAAAATCTATTTAATCAAAGGGGGATAAATTTTGTTTGATGATCTATCTATCTATCTATCTATCTATCTATCTATCTATCTATCTATCTATCTATCTATCTATTTATCATCATGGACGGACGGTAGACACATCGGCTCCCATGTAAGTTGCCTTTTTCACCTCTTAAAAGACCTATTTTGTTTTAAAATTTTGTATAAGTTGTGTATAACACAAAATACTTCGTGAACATATATTTTTCAAATCGGAAATAGCTCTATTTAGAGCCTTATTTCCAAAAATTCAAACATATCTTCCTCGTTCCTAGCCATATTCTTTAAAACGAATATGGCTAAGGTTTTCAACGAGGCCGACTTCCCGCTCCTAATGCCAGAGGCGAAAACACTTAATGCCGTTCCGCATGAACGCAGACAAGTGATGAAGAAGAGCAATGATTCTGAGTCAACTGCTGCTGCCTCAACCACCACCACTACCACCATCACGTGTACAAACTCTGCTGCTACAGCAGTCTTGCCTGCCACCGTCACCAGTGACAACAACAACAACAACGACAAAGACAACAACAACAACAGCAACAACAACGACAACGACACAAATGTCCTTGCTAACACGACCACTGTCCTCACCACTGCTACTACCAGTGACAATAACAACAGCAACAACAACAGGACACCGACCTTCAACACCAACACCACCACTACTTCGACAAACTCTGCCGCCACTACCACCACCTTTGAACCTGACAGTACCAACACCACTGTCAATACCACCATCAACAACTACAAGACGAACAAGATAAACAACACCACAAACGCCACAAACAACATATCTGCCAGCATCACAAAAACAAATTTTGTCGATGCAACGAAAGAAAAAAGAACAATATTAACATTCACCCAAAAACAAATCAATGACACAAAATCCCTTCTCACGAAAGAAGGTGACACTGTACAAATACACATACCAAAAGCAATTATTGAAAATACAAACAAGAAGCACATATCATACAGACTTATCAACAAGAAAACGAAGCGACCGGAGAATTTCTCCACCCAAAAAATTGAGATTTGTCTCAAACCGATATGGCCCTTTCAAAGTCATGTTACTTGGGGACGAAAATTTGCCACGGTCCTAGTACGCTTTAAGAGCGAACAGTTAGCGAAGGAATTTTCAACACTCTCTCTCCACACAGATGACTTGGTGATGATACCGAGTTATCTTGGACAGAGAGTGACGAAGGTGACAGTAAAGAATGTCCCTTCACAAGTGGAAACACAGTGGATAGTAGGTTCTATATGCCTCGAAATGGAGGAGGCAAATATATTAGAAATTGCTACTGCAGAGGAGAAAAACTTGGAAGGGGGAAAAAAAGTCGAAGTCCTCCTCCACATCACTGAAGAGGAGTGCCAAAAGATCCCCACACACATCCAACTGGCAAAGGACCACAAGTTATATGTAGTGGTGGAAGGAAGGCGGCCACGTTGTTATGTATGCGGCAGCGAGGCACACCTCAAGGACAGTTGCCCAACCGCCGCCAACCAAAAAAAGCAACAAGGGCAACCACCAAAACCCGGAAAAAAAACCCTACTACCAACACCACCATCAACAATCAAAACAAGAGAAACACAAGCAACACTGGCAACTGAGAAGACAACAGCATCTGCAAAAACAACAAGTGAGGAAGCAGGGGAAAAGAAAGAAAATTCCAAGACTGTTTCCCCCTCCCCCACATCACACACACCTCCCACAAATAACAAGCCATCAGCACCAACAAAAACAGCAACACAACCACTCACACAAGCACACACAGACGCTCACAATTTGCCCCTACCCCCTTCCGATTCCTCAGAACCTTCGTCGGAAGATGAAAGTAATGAGGAATGGCAAATAGCCCAGAAAGGAAGGAGGAAGAGGAGCAAGAAAAGAAAAGCAAACACAAACAAAGCAGGGAGATACACAACTCCCGAAAACACTCCAGACACCAACACAAGCACACACAACTACAACACAAGCAACAAAACCCCAAAAGCAAGTACACACACAATGCTCACTGCCATCAACACAAAAAACTCAGAGTTGATGGAATACATCAACACAAAAACAAACATAACAAACGAAGACATAAAAACCAGCAACCACCCATACACAACACCGCCAGAACACATCAAAATACTACACATAACACCAACCCTGCACCACACACTAAGATCTATTTTTCCAAAGGCAGTTGGCAAATGCCAAAAATACCTGGCGAAAAAACTATATAGTGATCTCCTCGAAGAAAACGCGAAGGAGGAGACACAAAAACTCTCAAACGGTAAGTGACTCTCTTTATAAAACTTTAACACTCAAATCAAAATGATGCTCAAGATTGGTTGTGTAAATGCGCGTGGCTTGGGGTCCCCTTGGAAACAAGGGTACCTCCTAAATGACATAAAGTCACATAAACTAGAAATCATAGCCATAAGCGAGACCAGACTCCATGATCCGCGGGCCCTATCGTCCATGTTTGGCAGACAGTTTAACATTTATTTTTCTCCGTCTGCCGAGAATGGGCGGTAGTGGCACGGCGGTACTCTTTCGCAAGAGTCTGGATCTCGAAGTAAAGACAGTATTCATAGACCCGGAGGGTAGATTGGTTGTTCTGGATGTCGATGGCAGCGATGGGTGTGCTTTTCGACTCATATCAGTATACGCACCACCTTTAACAGGTAGGCCGGATTTCTTTCGACGTCTAGAAGTATTCCTAGGAACGTCTCGTCCTTTACTTTTAGTGGGGGATTGGAATGCTACCTTGGACACGCATCTAGACTATGTGGGCAGAGATAGGAATAGACGGGGATGCAAATGCCTCAAAGACCTGCTCAGACGCTTTCAACTGTCTGACAGGTACCGACTCGATTACCCGAATGCGCCAATGTGGACATGGACAAACCGCATCGGGTCGTCGAGATCGTATCTAGATAGAATACTGTGTAGGAGAGTAGATAGAGATAGCATAGGGTGTCCACAATTTCACATAGTCAGCTACACGGATCACAAACTTGTGACGTGTACGCTAGACTTAGATAAGACACATAGGCAGGGCTCCGGTTACTGGAAACTAAACGCGTCTTTCCCGTCGAGACCAGTTTTCAGAGACCGGATTAGCACGTTAGTAAAGAGGGCTTTGACAGGAGCCATCATCAATAACAAATGGTGGTTTGCCCTCAAGAGAGCAATAAAAGCAGAAGCGGTTAGGTATAGCAAAGCACTAGCCATAGACAGAAACAGAGTAGAGGGTGAACTAGTTAAGAAGCTAGAAGAGGCAATTAGAAGTGGCATCGCATCCGACGTTTTGGCGGCGAGGTTGGCCCTTGACCAACACTTCAACGCCAAACACGAAGGGTGCGTTGTCAGGGCTAGGGTGCGTGCTCTAAGAAACGAAGGTGTTGGAGCCGCACGAGAGGCCCGGGTGGCGGAGGCGCAACAGGGCAACAAAGCCACCATTCGGTCTCTGGTGGACGAACAGGGGCGCGAACTGCTCGAGCCAAGCAAAATGTGTGAGGCCTTTCAGCGGCACTTTGCTCGACTGTTTGGGACGAATGGCGAGCGAGAACGCAGGGTGGACTTCAGTGCCTACCTGCACAGCCTGCCACGACTCTCGGCAAGAGAGGCGGAGTGCTGCGAAGGTGCCATCACGGCGGCGGAAGTGAGGGACGCGATGGCGGGATGCTCGAGGGACAAATCTCCGGGTTTGGATGGTCTGCCCTACGAGCTTTACAACTGTAAGCCAGACTTGTTTGGAGACGTCTTGGTGGCGGTGTACTGCAACTGGCAGCAAAACGGGAGCATTCCCGGTTTTGTGAGTCGAGGAGCCGTAACGCTGCTGAAGAAAGATCCAAACAAGGGGGACGTCATAGATAACTTTAGGCCCATCACTCTGCTCAATGCAGACTTGAAAATTTTGGCCAAGGTGTTAGCCAAGCGGTTGGCGCTTGTCATCGAGAAACTGATCGGCAAGGCGCAAACGTGCGCGGTGCCGGGCAGGAGCATCCATGACAACCTCCATCTGATGCGCTACATCATAGAGAGGGTAGTTAAGGAACCTGGCATGGGTGGGGCCCTGATCAATTTAGATCAATCGAAAGCTTTCGATAGGGTAGACCATCAATACTTGGAGGCTGTCCTCATAGCAGCCGGCTTCGGTCCCATTTTCCGCGGCTGGATGGCTGCCTTGTACAGAGGCATCCGTTCGGTAGTTCGCGTCAATGGGCATCTATCAAGACCCTTCGACATTGCACGTTCGGTCCGTCAGGGATGCCCCCTCTCGTCGCTTCTGTACGTGTTGACTCTCGAGCCACTACTGCGGAAGCTGGCGACGCTGAGGGGCATCCCGCGAGAGTTGGGATGCGGGACGAGCGTGTCGGCATACGCGGACGACGTCACCGTCATAGTGTCTAGCCAAAAGCACATCGAGCTTGTCGGCGAGACACTGAGAGACTACGAAGCGGTAACGGGAGCGAAAATCAACCGGGATAAGTCAGTGGGCTTGCGGCTCGGCACCTGGAGAAGCAACCCTATGCCGTCAAGTAGCGCCTCCGTCGTGGGACGTTGGACTGACGGTCCGGTTGAGATGCTCGGGGTCTGGTTTGGTCCAGACCTCCAAACGGAGAAGAACTGGGACGAGATAACGAGAAGGGTGGCCACTCTAGCCCGGCAATGGGCCGAGAGGAAGCTTTCCCTGAAAGGTCGGGCGGAGGTGGCGAACACGTACATCGCGTCCGTCATCTACTACCGCCTGACCGTCGTTCCTTGTCCCGACCCTACCATCACCAAACTGGAGCGCATCCTCTTCCGCTTCTTGTGGAAAGGAAGCGTTCCGATGGTTAGGCGATCCGTTTGCTGCCAACACCCGTTAAAAGGAGGACTGGGCATGCCGTGGTTGATGATGCGCAGACACGCGCTGAGACTGCGACATCTCCGGCTCTACGTAGACAGCGGTGAACAGGTGTGGTCACCGTTTGTGCGGCGCGCTTTCCCGCAGCTCGTCTCCATGACCGAACTGCAGTCATGGATCAAGAAGAGGCCGAGGAAGGGCGAATGGCACCGCGAGTGTCGCGCTGCTCTTCGGCAACTCCAACAACCCGGGTCAACCTTGAGCGACTGCATCACAACTAACGCATTCTATAGTGGATTAATGGAGGGAAGGTACGACGACGATCTCGGGGCGAACCTGGGCGTCGACGAGGAATACCTGACCCGCCTGTTTAAGACGACCTTCGGGCCGGGACCTATGGACAACTTCCAGAGATCCCTGGCCTGGCAGTGCTATCGAGAAGCACTACCCGTTCGGGATAAGCTCTACAGGCATGGCTCGAGAAACACGGGGCCGACCTGTCCGAGATGCCGGCAGAGCGACGAAACCGTTCTGCACGCACTCGTACAGTGTCCCACCATTTCCGAGCTGTGGGCTTACGTCGAACAACTGCTATCGCGTGTGGGACGAGTCGGTCTATCAGCCGAGTCTATCGTGAATATTGTCGCGCCTCCTTCCTTTAAACGGGAAGGAAGAGCTATTTTCATCGTACTTGTGGCTATGGCGAAAGAATGTGTATGGTGGACGCGTCTGAAAGGTCTAGAGACAAAGACTTTCCTCTCTGGGCAATCTCTCATCAACTTCTTCAAGTATCACCTGAAGAGGAAGTTGAGAGTAGAAAGGGAAGTCTTGTCTAGTGAATGCTTCAAAAAAAGATGGGTGAATGTAGCAAGGATGGCACGTGTGAACGACGGAACCATCTTGAGCATAACCCTATGAACAAGAAAAAAAAAAAATAAAACAAAAAGGCAAAAGAGAGTCACTTACTGTTATAGTTTCTTCAATGAGAATATTGACCAAGGTTACCGTGGTCTTTTCCGTGGGCTTTTCCTTCCACGGCTAAACCTAAACTGTCCTCCCCTCTTTTTACACGAGAACATTACTGTGTGATACACGATCCCTATTGATCGGCCTTTCCTTTTCTTTTTTTTTCGATCCCTTTTGATCGAACTGCCCCTTTTTCCCTTCCTACGATCCCTTTTGATCGACACCACCAATTTTTTTTTTTTTTTTTTTTTTCCTTCCTTCCCCCTCCCAAAAAGAAAAGCTCTACATTGTATTTGTCCCATCTTCGTTGAGCCCTGTGTGGCTAATAAAAGAAATGTATCTATCTATCTATTTATCTATCTATCTGTCTATCTATCTATCTATCTATCTATCTATCTATCTATCTATCTATCTATCAGTACAAACACACACACACACAAAAGTGTGTGCGTGCCTGTGCTATACAGTGTTTCTGGTAACCGAATGAGCAAAACAGTGTTAATTTTGACAGTTCTCCTGCGAAATATGAAATTTCATTCCCTGATGAACTTCTTAGGAGCGGAGTCAGGAAGAGAACTCAGCTGTAAAATCCTGCCTCCAAATCTGTTCCTAGGGTAGCAATAACAGCGCGGATAAACCGGACATTAAACGTACGATGGATAGTATGTATGCAAGTACGAGGGCTGTTCATTAAAGATTTCTCCTGACCCACTTCCCAAGGACTGAGATAAACGAAACTTGGTATAATTATTAGTCCTTCTCTACATAGCCACCACCAATGGAGACACATTTCTCCAATTGCTTTATGCAGGTGTGAAGACCTCGTCTATAGAAGTCGATAGGTTGCATCTGAAGCCAAGACGTTACCTCGGAAATAAGTTCATCATCGTCCAAAAAGTGCTTCCCCTTTAAAAAAAGACTTCATCGCTGGAAAGAGGTGAAAGTCAGATGGTGCGAAGTCAGGATGAGGAAGGATTTAGTAGCCACAGGAGTGTGCTTTTATCAGGGCAACATGCGCATTGTGAACTGACGTGTTGTCTTGGAGGGGCGGACTCCTTTGGTCAGTATGCCATGTCTCTCTGTTTTGATAGCGTCCCGCAATTTCTGCAACAGAGAAACATATGTCCCGTTAATTGTGGTGCCAGAAAATCCATCATCACTACTCCACGCTGGTCCTGAAAGACTGTGAGTGTCACCTTGCCTGCTGAGGGCTGGACATGAACCTTCTTTGGAGGTGATTAGTTATCATATTTCCATTGCTTCGACTGGACTTTAATCTCAGGATCATAATAATAACTTACATTTCATCTTGTGATAAGTCTGCCGAAAATGTCCTCCTCGTTTTCTTGGCACATTGCCAAAAGAGCCTGAGAGCAATTGATTCGTTTCTGCTCCTGAAAAGGTGTGAGCATCAGGGGAATCCACCGTGCAGATAACTTCTGCATGTGAAAATGATCCTGAAAGATTTTTTTTCTACGAACCCTACATTTATTTTGGGCTAGATCCTCCAAAATGGTGGCTTCCACTTTATGGATGGTGTCGCCATCAATGGCGGAATATGGTTGTCCGAGAATAGAAGCGGTTTCTACCGATGTCTGTCCACATATGAACTGGCGATGCCAGTGCTTGACTACGTCGTATGATGGTGCATTGTCACCATAAACTTCTTTCATCTCATCGAAAGTTTCTTTTGTTGTACGACCTTTCAAGTATAAGAACCTGATCATTGATCTGCATTCAACTGCCTCCATTATAACACCTTAGTCCACTTCAGCAGCCGTAAAAGACAAACGAATGCTTGTGGAAAGCTACAATTTACAATGTGACATGTAGAGATGTGCATAATTACAGCTGTAAAAGTTCCGCTTCCTGCAATAACCAGTGGGTCAGGGAAATCTTTAATAAACAAACCCTCGTATATCTGTCTATCTATCCGTTAATCTATCAATCTTCTCTCTAAATACGTGCGCGCGCTCACACACGCACACACACACACGCACGCACGCACGCGCGCACACACACACACACACACACACACACACACACACACACACACACACACACACACACACACACACACATGCACACTCATACATCGAGGCATCAGGCAGTTAACTCGTTACGGTCACCTCCGGTTACGGAAGTTCGCGCTTACGGAGCGATAATTAACTTCGGGTTACGCTCTATATGGGGAACTCGGATAAATTTGGGGAATTTGATAACTATTCTTTTTTCTAAGCCAAAAGACTACATCTCGGCATTTTAACTAAGATTAAAGGATAGTTAATAATTTCGAAAACTCTGATCATGACACATATGTATATGAGTCGATGGTGTATACAAACGGTTATGTATACATCAGTTATGGTGTGCGGAGTGGAATTGTTCACTGTGTGTGTGTTTGTGTGTGTGTGCGAGAGGAGAGAGAGGGAAAGAACGTGGAGTTTTATGGTTTAAGTCAGAGGGGTAAAGGTAAGGCCCTTCAACTGTAATAATGCAAAATTACCTCCCACCTCGATCTTTCACCATTTCCTCTTCTCATTTCCATAATTACATCCATAGAAATAAACCAGAATTTTTTTTCCCAGTTCTTACGTGATGCTTCTTTTATTTCTACATTTATTCATTTTATTAATCTAATCTCCATTTTCTCTCTTGGTTTTTATAATAATTATATACATATTGATTGATTAACTGATTGATTGATTGATTGATTAATTGATTGATTGATTGATTGATTGTCAACATACCATATATCGGAAAAAGAAGCACACTCTAAAGAATAGGGCAGTAAGTCTTAAAACAAAAAGTTAAATTCTGGTTATGGAGTGACCAAATGTTTTGTATCCACAAAAGCAATAGCTTCGTGGACAGCTGTAGAAACCGAAGAGAACCTTTTCCCTAAGACGTCCAGGATGTACAATCCGATAAGATCGCAGACATCGGCGCTGTCATAGAATCCCACAGCCACATCGAAGGAACCCTCGGAGTTAGCTTGCTTGACCCATGTCTGTCGAATCTTTGTGGAACAGCACCGTCTTCCTGGCGTAGATGATAACGCTAATATCACAATCACTAATATCTGTGAAGCCCTTAGCAAAGGAAAGTGTCTTCATCAACAATCCTTCTGAAATCGATGGGTAAAAGTCGACAATGTCGAACTGTGTAAAGCTAGCCCTGCCTCTCCCCCAGTTGGCATTAAACCATGAGGTCACCTCATTGGTGCTGTGCCACAGAGGGATGCCCGTGGCCCTCCTTGTATCGTCATTAATCTTCCTCGGTATATACTTACTTGCCTGTTCAATCATGAATTTAGCAAGATTGATCAGGCAGTATTTGGGGTTAGAGGCAACGTCCGGCTTGTGGTCATTTAAAGTGACAAAAGGCACTTCTCTGGGTCAAAATATCTACTCTGTCCGCTATACCTAGACTAATTTCTATCTGTTTAGCGTCACAGTTAATGTTATAAGTGTGTGAAGAAGCGCGTCTGTAATTTTGTATAATAGAATCATTTAAAACCCTATCGTAAGTGTATGTGTCTATCATGTATAAATTCTTAGTCTTATCCGAGAAGATTAAAGACTTGTTAGAGTTTCTTATTTTAGGTATATCTTCTCGGAGTTTGCCTTGAAAGGAGGAAGAGGACTTACGGAATTTCAGCTTGAGTATTATTCCTAGTAGCTCCGCTTCGAAGGCCTCAAGTTCCTTGATTTTAGGTGGAAACTTCCTAGACTTGATACTCGGAGGGTAGCGTGCTTTGATCGTAGAAAAACGCCTTCCACCTCATGTGCGTTATAAGGCGCATTTTCTCCAGAGCCTACCAGAGATACACCAGGAGTGCGAATATAGCTACCTCCTAAGCTTGTAAATATATCGGATCAGCCAACACATCTTTCAAACGACGCTTCCGCAACCACTATTCATCAAGGAATCCCATATGATATCAGATGGAAGATCATAGAACATGCAGGCCCATATATTAATAAGAGTGGCCGTCGCAAAATCTGCATCACAGAAAGAACCAAAATTCTTTAGGACTATGCTAAGTCTGGCACGTAAAGAAATTTTCTCAAAATATGTTCATCTCAAGAAAATTGAATTTCCCTGTTTACTGGACAGACCATAAAGATTTTGATTATAGCTTCTTTTTATCCTCTAGTCCAGGGGAGACAACCCGTCCTCAATAACGTTTTATAGGTCAGCCGTTGGATCTCGTTATCGTAGCGTTTCCTCACGTCCGCGAGGTAGAAAGTTAAGTTTATCTTTGTATAGTCTGATGAGCTGTCCACAAGGCCTGTTCTAAATGGTTACACTATGAACAGAATTTTAACTCTTTGTTTATATATATATATATATATATATATATACTAATATATAATTATATAATTATATTAAAGGTTGCGGATAAAACCCACCAACACGCTAGAAATAAAGGCCAAATGGCTCTAAAAACCACATTTACACTCCGTTAGCACAGGTTGTAAGCGGGCAGATGAAAAGATGAATAAGATTTTTTTCAATGATTAATTGAAAATCGATTTCAGGCTTAGGGTTATAAAACCCCTTGCTGTCATCAGTAGAATATGCCATAGTATATAAATGCAAATATTTATACATACCCAACATATATCGAACAACATATATCCGCACGATTACATACATACATTTACATCTATACACTAGTAAAATCTGATTTTTTCATCTCAACCACGTGTTTTTACGATCGTAATAATATTGCAGCGAATGCAATTTGATCAGGAGCAAAAATATATTTTTTATACAAAATTAAGGATAAAACCACTTTAATGATTATATCAAGTGGCCAGTGTGTAATAAAACCATACAGTTAACAATTTATACTAATATATAATTGTATAATGTAATCATATTAAAGGGTGCAGATCAACCCCACCAACACGCTAGAAATAGACGCCAAAGGGCTCTAAAATTAGATTTAACTAGTGTATACATGTAAATGTATGTATACAATCGTGCGGATGTATGTTGTTCGAATGGGTATGTATAAATATTTACATTTATATACTAATGCATATTGTGCTGGTGACAGCAAGAGCTTTTACAACCCTAAACCAGAAATCGATCTACAATTGGCCATTTTTAAAAATCTCATTCATTTATTCATCTGCCCGCTTACAACCTGTGCCAACGGAGTGTAAATGTGGTTTTTAGAGCCATTTAGTGTCTATTTCTAGCGTGTTGGTGGGGTTATCTGCACCCTTTAATATAATGATATTATATAATTATATATTAGTACAAATTGTTACCTGCATGGTTTTATTACATGCTGGCCACTTGATAAAATCATTAAAATGGTTGTATCCTTAATTTTGTATAAAATATATATCGTCTATACTATAATGCAGAAAGCTGCTCATTAATTAGGTATGTAACAATTACTAAAAGTACTAAAAGAAATATTTTTTATAAATTCATGTTCCAAGGAATTGCCTATAATTTTGATTACTGAAGTTTATTGAATTTTTTTATCTCCAAATTCTCGCAAATTCAAATATTCATTGCATTCACTGCGTTCAATTCTTCATGAATTTTCAATATTCATTGCATTCACTGCAGAGTAGATTTTAATGTTTAATAATGAACACTATTAATTCGTTGCAGGCAACATTTTACGTTTTTATTTGCAACAGTCACTCATTCTCGCTCGCCTATATTTTCATTAATGATAATTTAATAATAGCTATATAACTTTGACACGAGACGCAATTTCAAGAATATTATCAGTTACCGGAGTTTGTTAAATGAATATTTTTGATAAAATGAAAATTCTTTAATATACCGGTATATTTTTTAAATTTTAATGAAGAAGTAATTTTGTTGGTATGGCTACTTGGAACGCTACAAGCCTTACAATAATAACTATGTGGTCGCTGCTATTTCTAGCACGCTAAACAAGATAGTTTTTAACGAGCTGTCATTTATATATAATATGCGACTGAAATAGAAAATTAAACAGCAAAGGCACAATGGCAGAAAGAAAGACAGGTAACTGAATCGGATGAAACCAGGGCAAAGCGACTGAAACAGATGCCTGGATATGCACGGAGACGTAGATATGATTCATGACCGACTGGTTGGAGAATATTCTACTTCAAAGTAATGGTGTCAGAATGCAAATTGTTGATGCAACACTTTTCTTTGTGATCATGTGGAAATAGTGGAGTTGACAACCAATCTAAGACTTCTTGCAGAAGGTCATTCTGATGAAAGAGAGTTTGATAATTACCTTCTTGATGTAGGAAATGATAACATTTCTGTTGAACAAAGCCTAGGTGAATTCAAAATCAAACTACCCAATGACCCTTGCCTTGAAAGCGGTACTCTTTCAGATCTATGTGATTTTGTATATGCTGACCTCAGAAATACATTCACAAACCCTGTGGGGTTTGCAAATAGAACCACTGTTACTCCAACAAATGAAGCAGCACAATTTGTGAATGCTTTTCTGTTGACCAGAATCCCTGGTGAGCTAAAAATATACAAAAACTCAGATACAGTTGATAATGAGACTCTGTACCCAATCGAGTTTGTAGGGAAGTGGTTATACACCATTAGGTGTACTCCGCTTCCGTACATTAAATTTCTTGAAGAAACAACGGAACGCAGATTCTGAACTATCAACACAACAATATTTATTACAATAGAATTCGGCTCACAATAGGAGGGAATTCGGCAGCACTTCGCCCTTTGGTTATTGAGACGCCATCAATGAAGTTGCGTGGTTATTTGTGTAGCTCCAGAGTTGGGTTGTTGGAGAGAGGCTGCTGCGACGTCTAGGCTTTTCGTCGGCCAGCGAAAGAAGAGAGTGAAAGAAGCGCGAAAGCTTGGATGTCGATGACTACGCATGCGCATGAGACTCTTCCTGTATTCCTTCCGGAACTAGTCCCTGCGTATGCGTGGATAAAAACTCCGGAAATGTCATCTGCTATAAGGCGTCACTACATGGCCCCCCCTCGAGTGCCGAAAGCACGAAAATAGAAATTTTGGAGTGGCGCCTGAGGCAAGATGGCTACCGAAAACACCCACAAGATGTGGCACAAATATATATAAAGAAAGATCAAAGAAAGTGATGTACAATTGTGAGATACATGCATACAATGTACAAAAGAATTGACAATGACAAAACAACCGTGATGACCACTGTCCAGGAAAACTGGAATCACGCGATGTAAAAGTCTGATTTTTTTGTTTTTTTCTGAAAGGAAAGAAAATATATGAGTGCACAAGTGTGTGTGAGAGAGAAAAACACAGAAGATAGTAAAAGTGTCTGTAGAGAAAAAACCAGTTCGTATTAAAGTTACACACGGAGAATAGAATGTTTATAGGCAGGAAGTTGTGGTCAAGGAGCAGAGCTGTAGTTGAGCGTCGAATGCTGGGACCTGTGTTACCTGGTACGGAATATTCTGGCTGGTTAGTTCTGGTCTGTTGATCGTGAGTGGAAACATCCACTCTAACAGGGTCGAGATAAAACCGCGCTTGTTGATGTTGGTGTTGCTGGCGACGACAATGGTAGACAGTACATTGGTGGTGAAGACGTCGGCGCTGGAACTGGCTGTAGCTGTGTTCTGTATGTGTGTTTGCGATGGTGTATGCATTGGTAAAGATGTTGACAGTGGTGTGTGTGGTGGTTGTGACAGGGCGTCTATTTGAGAGATACCGTTGAGTGGCATTGCTTGAAAATGCTGTCATGAATTCGGAGCTGCGAGCGAAAGTGACCAAAAGATCCCGTGCAAATGAAGATAAGCCAGAACTCTTCCATTCTCCGGCCGAGGGAAACGGAGAGGTGACGAAAGATGCTGAACTGGGAACAAGTAAGCATCAAGAAATGTTATGTACTCACTGAAATGTAACTGTGCATTTTACTGATATTTTCAGTAAGTAGAGGATGCTGTGTAAGAATGAATTGACGTCTCGTGAAACATGTAGGAAACTGCTCAAAAAGTTGTTAGGATGAAATAACCGTGAAGTTTTTTGTGTGAAAAACCACAAAGGTCTCAGCCACAAAGAAGTCTTTGGTTATAGGCTCTGGAAGTCATTGACAAAATGAAAAACTTTAACGTAGGAAAATTTACTTAGCTTTTCACTTGTGATGGATGGGAATGTAGAGGCAATCCTGAAGTTGAACGTCGCGAAGCATACGAATTCAATGGCTGTTGAAACGAGGTCTGTAGATCTTTTAGCTCGGGGTACCAATTTACAAAGTACCGTGTGATGACCAAGAGAAAGTCCTGCAGCTGTGGAATAAGCTGATGCGAGTGAGTGTGTGCATTCTCTATCTATGATATCAGCAAAGTTTTCTTGCAGGATTGCATTTTTCGTGAAAATGCCTTGAAGGGGTGCAGAAGTGAATTGTGTCTGGCGTTGTTGTCGCGGGCATTTGCTAAGATTAGCCCGAACGACGACAGTGTGGCATGCTGGCGCGTTGCCTTGGACAGACGATTTTCTCTGTTAACTTCGTGACCAACCTGGGGTCGAACAGAGATAAGTTGTGTCTGACAAGAACGCAGAGAGTATGGGTTGACATCCGACGTACACAGAGTCGGAAAAAAGAGCTAAGTGAGCACAGACATGATGATAACAACTCTAAAGGCATAATATTGTGGTGCATGTGTAGAACTGGGTGCGTGCGAAGAAAGTTCAATCTATGACTGTCGAAAAACGTTGCTCGTGTGGGCTTCCATAGAGTTATCCGGTTAGTTCTTGGTCGGATAGCTGTTCGAAATGCTGTATTTACTTATGTCAGCGGTTTCTCTGGTGGTTATATGCATCGGGTTGCATTGCATTCTCTGGCAGGTCGAAAGTGAATCGTGGGTGTCCATTGTGTCGGTGAGTTCTTTTCCTTTGTGATGTGCGACAGTCGAAACAAAACCTATGCAGAGAAAGTTGTTATTCTTGTGTTCGATGTTTAAGGCTTCACTGGAAAGCATGTGTGAGACAGCGACGGCTCGTGTAGTATTATTGGTCGGTAGTTCAGAGTTTTCGGCTGCAGTCGTTCTTGATTCGGGGTCACCAATTGTAGGGAAGTGGTTATACACCATTAGGTGTACTCCGCTTCCGTACATTAAATTTCTTGAAGAAACAACGGAACGCAGATTCTGAACTATCAACACAACAATATTTATTACAATAGAATTCGGCAGCACTTCGTCCTTTGGTTACTGAGACGCTGTCAATGAAGTTGCGTGGTTATTTGTGTAGCTCCAGAGTTGGGTTGTTGGAGAGAGGCTGCTGCGACGTCTAGGCTCTTCGTCGGCCAGCGAAAGAAGAGAGTGAAAGAAGCGCGAAAGCTTGGATGTCGATGACTACGCATGCGCATGAGACTCTTCCTGTATTCCTTCCGGAACTAGTCCCTGTGCATGCGTGGATAAAAACTCCGGAAATGTCGTCTGCTATAAGTCGTCACTACAAGTTCATCAACAAACTTACACCATCAAGGTGTCTCAAGCTGAAGTAAAAACGATGCATAATGCTTCTGAGAAATTTAGATGCTACTAATGGACATGGCAATGGCAAACACTACCTCATTGTCAGTTTGCATGATCACGTCATTGAGGCTGAGGTTGCATTTGGTCCTCATGTAGGATCAACTCTGCTAATCTCAAGAATACCATGTATCTCAAGAAATGGAATTTCCATTTACATTTACACGCAAACAATTTCCTGTCAAGCCAGCTTTTGCCTTGACGTGCAACAAGACACAAAGACAAACTTTTGAACAAATTGGAATATATCTTCCGATACAATTCTTCTCACATGATCAGCTGTATGTTGCATTATCTAGAGTTTGAAAGAAGGCTAATGTAAAAATATTGGCTGAGAGAAATGGAAACAGTATGATTACTGACAATTGTGTCTACAAGGAGACACTAATTTAAAGCAAAATATGCTTTTTAGCAAGTTTCAGTAAATAGAATTAACACATAAATTATATGTAAAGTAACATATATTTGTGTGGAATTAAATTGTTTTGACATATTTTAACACACACCAGATGAATGATATCGTTATATTAGATCATTTTAAATTTGGGTATATTTGAAAAAGTAAGGAAACGTCATTCCCATGTGTTCTCACAGTACTAGACTTTTGTGTGTGTGAGTGTGTGTGTATCCCTTCATTTATCTATCTATCTATCTATCTATCTATCTATCTATCTATCTATCTATCTATCTATCTATCTGTTTGTCTATCTGTCTGTCTGTCTGTCTGTCTATCTATCTATCTATCTATCTATCTGTCTATCTATCTATCTATCTATCTATCTATCTATCTATCTATCTGTTTGTCTATCTGTCTGTCTGTCTGTCTATCTATCTATCTATCTATCTGTCTATCTATCTATCTATCTATGGATCAATCAAAAGCTTTCGATAGGGTAGACCATCACTACTTGGAAGCCGTCCTCATAGCGGCTGGTTTCGGTCCCGTCTTCCGCGGTTGGATCGCTGCCTTATACAGCGGCATCCGCTCGGTAGTTCGCGTAAACGGTCATCTATCCAGACCTTTCGGCATCATGCGTTCGGTTCGTCAAGGATGCCCCCTCTCGGCCCTTCTGTATGTATTGACTCTTGAGCTTCTACTGCGGAAGCTGGCGACGCTGAGGGGCATCCCACGAGAGCTGGGATGTGGGACGAGCGTGTCTGCATACGCGGACGACGTCACCGTCATAGTGTCGAGCCAAAAGTACATCGAGCTGGTCGGCGAGAGACTAAATGAATACGAAGCGGTAACGGGAGCAAAAATTAACCGGGATAAGTCAGTGGGCTTGCGGCTCGGCACCTGGAGAAGCAAGCCCATGCCGTCTAACAGCGTCTACACTGTGGGACGCTGGACCGACGGGCCGGTTAAATTGCTCGGAGTCTGGTTCGGTCCGGACCTCTAAATGGAGAAGAACTGGGGCGAAATAACGACTAGGGTGGTCACTCTCACCCGGCAATGGGCCGAGAGGAAGCTATCCCTAAAAGGTCGGGCGGAGGTGGCGAACGCGTACATTGCATCCGTCATCGAATACCATCTGACTGTCGTGCCTTGTCCCAACCCTACCATCACCAAACTGGAACGCATACTCTTCCGCTTGTGGAAGGGAAGCGTTCCGATGGTTAGGCGATCCATTTGCTGTCAACAGCCGCTAAATGGAGGGCTGGATATGCCGTGGTTGATGATGCGCAGACATGCGCTGAGACTGCGACATCTCCGGCGCTTCCTAGACGACGGTGAACAGGTGTGGTCGCCGTTTGTGCGGCGCGCTTTCCCACAGCTCGTCTCCTTAGCCGAACTGCAGTCGTGGATTAAACAGAGACCTAGGCTCGGCGAATGGCACCGCGAGTGTCGCGTTGCTCTCAAGCAACTCTGCCGTCCGGGACCAATCTTGTGCAACTTTGATTCCACAAAAGCGTTCTATAGAGGATTAGTGGAGGGGAGGTGCGACGACGATCTCGGGCAGAATCTGGGCGTCGACGAGGAACACCTGACCCGCCTGTTCAGGACAACTTTCGGGCCGGGACCTATGGACAACCACCAGAGATCCCTGGCCTGGCAGTGCTATCGAGAAGTATTACCCGTTCGGGATAAGCTTTACAGGCACCGTTCGAGACACACCGGACCGACCTGCCCGAGATGCGGTCAGAGCGACGAAACCGTTCTGCACGCACTCGTGCAGTGTCCAAAGATTTCCGACCTGTGGGCTTATGCCGAACGGCTGCTGTCACGTGTGGGACGAGTCCGCTTGTCAGTCGAGTCTATTGTGCAAATTGCTCCACCACCGTCCCTCAACAGGGAAGGCAAGGCAGTGTTCATCATACTGGTGGCCATGGTGAAAGAATGTGTGTGGTGGACCCGAGCGAAAGGATTAGAGACGAAAACTTACCTCTCTGGCCAATCGCTCATCAACTTTTTCAAGTATCACTTGAAAAGGAAGGTGAGAATAGAGAGACAGTTTTTGTCTCGTGAAAGTTTCATTAAAAGGTGGGTGAATGTAGCAAAGATGGTGCGTGCGAGTGACGATACCTCTTTGAGCATGATCCTATAAATCGAGAAAAAATTTTTTTTTTTAAAAAGAGAGAGAGAGCACTTCGCTCTCATGTGTCTATTCCCTGCTGAGGTTACCATGGTCTTTTCCGTAGGCTTTTCCCTCCATGGATAAACCTAATGTTACCCCATTTTACACAATTGACATTTTCTGTGATATACGATACCCCATTTTTTTTTTTGCCCCTACCGATCCCTTTTGATCGGATTTTTTTTTTTTCTTAAAGAAAAGCTCTACAGTTGTATTTGTCCCCTCTGTGTGCAGCCCTGTGTGGCTAATAAAAGAAAGTTATCTATCTACACCTATGTAAGTTCTACCAATTAGTAATGATAAGTATATATAACAGATTGACTCTTTAAAAAAGAGAGATTATGACTGATAGAATAATGAAAGCAGTATTTACTAAGCAAGTGAGCACTATTATACAAAGAAATAATTAGACGTAAAATATAAAAATTATTAGAATTGGGAATCAAATGTGGAAGCATTATCGAATGGCTAGCAGTGGGATTGATACTTGAAGAAAAGATAAATTGGAGGGGAGAGGATGAGGAGATTTTTTGGTCGTGGGGGAGAAAGAAAGTGTGTATAAAGCAAGGTAGGGTGAGGAATTTAAGCACGGCTAGCTAGTTGTTGGTCGTCAAAGGGCTTTTATGGCCGAAAGGCAGAAATTAGCAGGGGAGTGGTAAAAAAACTGTGTGAAGTAGTGGAGGTGTATGTATTTGTGAGCTTACGGATGGAGGGGGTAGGAGGGGAAAGGGAGTTGAAATAAAATATTTTAGACGTAAGTAAAAATACGGAGAAAATTTGTAATTGACGATCAAGGAATTAAAAGGGGAGAAAAATATTAAAACAAAGTGGTAGTGAGGGTGGATGAGTAGAATATACATATATATATGAGAGTTAGGAGAGACAAGAGCGGGGTGGGGTTGTAATTATTTGTATTTTAAGAATAAATTTAGTGCCCGATGTTTGCAGGTGAATATTATACTGTTGCGTTCATTGAGACAGTCCGTGGATTGCAAAATAGCCATGACCTATGCAGAGATCACACTTGTTGCTATATCCACTGTAAGGTTTGGTGTGGGTGACTATGAACCACTTGAGAGTGTAAGGGGTTGAATCAAGCAGTAGTTTACTGATAAGTTGAGATAACGATGTACTGTTAGATTTTGTTTGGGATTTGAAGCTAGAGTAGTGATTGCTCACCTTAGGTTTGAAGGTGGTGCTACATGAGCCGATGTAAATGTAGTTACACTTGTTATTAGAATTTGCACTTATAAACTATGTTTTTAGTGAAACAGCGGTTATCTAAAGGGCATGAAGGTGGGGTGCTTCGGATGAGCTTGTTATTTAGTGATGAATCGATGTTCGATTCGTTATTATAGTTGGTGCTGAGGTTATCATTTGATAAGGAGTTGAAGGTGTTGTTGTTGGGTTATATGGTATGATAATTATTGTGTCCGGTGGTATCTTCTGGGATGTTCTCTATTATGACAGGAGGTTTTCGTGGAAAATAGCTCGAATGCTGCAGATGCGAGGTTCATAGCTAAAGGGGTCGAGTGAGTTGTAGCTTCCCCAGCGGCTCCTGAAGCCTCTGCTTTTCTTGTGTTTCAATAGCATTTTAGCTGTTTCAATCAGTAAACCTTGTGCAACAATTCTGCAGTCTTGATTGTTTAAAATTTATTCATTTCTTGAAGCTAGATATTGTAAATTACCTACTATAATACACATCAAACGTACCTGGTTGGTGTAAACACTACCGCAGTGACGTCACGTAGGCATCGATTATTTTACAGGAACATGGTGTCAAATATACCATAATAATTTGCGACCATGCTGTAGCACCGCCCTTAGTCGAAGAAATCGCCCCCAGGACTTATTCTTTGTAAGCCTAGTACTTATTCTATCGGTACCTTTTGCCGAACCACTGAACCGCTAAGTTACGGAGAAGTAAACACACCAACATCGGTTGTCAAGCGATGGTGGGGGACAACACACATACACATATATATATATACGGGCTTCTTTCAGTTTCTGTCAACCAAATCCACTCACAAGGCTTTGATCGACCCGAGGTTATAGTAGAAGACACTTGCCCAATGTGCAACGCAGCGAGGCTGAACCCGAAACCATGTGGTTGGGAAGCAAGTTTCTTACCACACAGCCACGCTTGCGCCTTGTGAATAATATTATATTGTAATATATTAAAAATGTTGTTAGTATTTTCTTTAATTTGTAAATTTTGTCTTGCTTCACATGACTATTTGTAGGATTGTGTTTGAATTGTTTGCACCAGTTTCTGATCTACTCTATTCTAATACATTTGATTACATCAGTGTATAATATTAATATTTGAGTGCTAAAGATGACAAGTATACTGAATACATTTATTACAGAAACATAAATATATACATCTATTTAATATACTAATTCACAATATTTTAAAAGCAAATTAAACAATGAAGATTTCAATTTTATTAACATAGTTCAATAAACTAATCATTACTTCAGTCATCATATATTAAAAACCTTCAAAAGACACATCATCATCATCTTCTGACATCAGAAATTCATGAAATACATCGTGAGATACATTTATCAGAGAATCATCATAAGGATCAAGCTCAGAATCAGATGAAGTGGCTTCAACTTCTGCTTCCCTCTCATCCTCCCACAGCTTGTCATCCTCGGTACCATCTAGTGATTGTTTTGGCTCAGGGCCACTTTGAGAGTGATTAGCAGAGGGCCGCACCTTCTATAACTGATTGTATTCATTAGTTGACATTATATTTCATGTAATGTGAGGTGTAAATTACATCATAAAATAATAGCAGTACACAGAAAAGGTTTCATTAAATTTATTTATGTGCAAATTACACTTGCCTGCAAGTTTTTGTCAGTTACAGGGGATCTATTTTTACTCATGTTGATTTTCATGCAAGAAAAACTTTGCTCACAAATATATGTGGATCTAAAAATAGAAACCATTTTTCCAGCAATGTTTTTCACACACGGATATTTGTCAGCCAATAGAGATTTTTTAAATTTTATCTATGTCACAGAATTAAACATTTCTTTCAGTGTGTGAGCTGACTGCATGTCAATTAGTTCAAGTTTCACCTCCTCAGGTGCTGTATCAATATCAACAGCAAAAGGATAAGGTAGCAAATTTAAATCAGGCTCAATTTTCTTAAAATCCTGAAATCTTCTGGTGACCTCGTCCTCCAAACTCAGCAAATGATCCCTAATCTTGGAAGAAACACTTGTAGGCACTTTCTGTTTTCTTAATAAAGGGAAATTACAAAACTTGCCCTCACCTGCTTGCCTTGCAAATAGACCAAGTTTTGTTTTGAATGATCTCACATACCTAAACATTTCATGTACAAACAACCCCTTTCCCTGCAATGTCACATTCAATTCATTTAATTTCTCAAACATATCAGCTGCAAACATTATCTCCTATCTCCACTCCTCACATCCCATTTTGGTCACAAAATCACATGAAAGCCCCAAACCTGTAATTCCCAAACCTGATTTAGCATTTTGCCCAGGCTCAACAACTGAACACTGTTGTGGCAAATCACATCTCCATACTCTGTCTCCATATCCTCAAAGCAGAGATTTAAGTTGTTGACGGTAGAGTGCCCTTGCTCTGATTGTGTTCACTACGCTCACTACAAGATTCTCTAAAAGTTTAAACATACCCAAATTTTTTTCCAGTAAATTCTCTGACCCCATTTGTTGTAATTCTTGCCATTCTATTCCATGACAAGGCACGTTTCTCCAGCCAATCCACAACACATTGAAACAAGTCCTGGTTGTATTTTTCATTGATTCCAAACCAAGCAGTTCCTCTGTGATGATGAAATTTTCATCAACTCCGCAGACAAAGATAAGTAACTGTGCAGTGCAGTGGCAGATCTACTATAAAACTAATGAAGCAACTTAATTTTTTCATTCTGTCAATTTTTTTTCATTTTTGTATTTTTCTGTGCAGATTGCTGTTACCAGTCTCAGTGGATGTCATCTCACTCCTACACAGAGTCTAGAAATGTAGTATCTAGCCATGAGCTGTTCCACCTGCTGTTTCTGCCAACATGGAGTAGCATAAAAAATAAAAGTACAATAAAAAGTGCAGATAATTCGCTTTTCTTGAATTATTTTGGAAACTTCAGCCTTTGGAAGCATCATCAAATATGTCTACTACTACATTAGCATGGTAGATAAGAATTCTTATTTTCTCAGCAGGACATCACTATTTAATGACCAATGAAAGGGTTTGCCTCCTAATTCTGAACTTACCATCTGTTCAGTACAAAGCATTTTTTCTACTTTAAAAATTGCTTGAATATCACCTTGTACAAAATGAACAATTCTTAATTTATGACTATATATTAAGTTGTGGACCCTTTGAGCGGATACCAGAAACGCCAACTCAAGGAAAAGCAATCTAACAAAATTTCTAAATGTCAAAAACTATCAAACTATTTTACAATGTCAAGTAAAAGTTTGTCATCACCTGCAACTGAAACAAGCCATGTAAGCACCAGTGAAGTCAATGATAGCATACAAACCATGAGTGTTCTGTATTGCAATAATCAACCTACTGTTGACACTTTTGGTGCAGATGATGATCACAGTGGTCAAGAACTTCAAGAAAAGAGAGAGCAGAAAAAGGAAACAAGAAGCAAATTTAGTGATTTCAAAGAATAGAGTGACCTGACAAACTGGCCCGTAACAATTGATAATAAGTTCATACAAAACTGTTTAATGCAAGGCATCAGTTTTTATCAAAATAAAGAACCAGATAATGTATACACTGAATCCAACAAGATTTACAAACAGCAAAATCGAAGTTTCTCAAACAAGTACTTTGAAAAAAGATTGAAAAACGCTCAGACTGTGATGTGACCCTGGTTAGTTTACTCAAAGAGCAAAGGCTACAAATACTGTTTTGCTTGCAAACTCTTTTCTAAACCCCAAATATCACTTACAATGGGTGGGTTTTCTGAATGGATGAATACACACAGAGCTCTAGAAAATCATGAAGACAGCATGGAACATAACAGGGTGATGTTGAGCTGGCTAACATGAGAGTCAATTAAAAAACACTGTGGATCAGCAACTTGAGGAACAGTTGAGAAAAAACATGCAATACTATTTTAAAGTACTAAAAAGAGTTGTAGCAGTTATAAAGTTTTTAAGTGAAAGAGGTTTAGCATTTAGAGGTCATAAGGAAAAGTGGGGCTCCCCAAACAATGGAAATTTTTGGGGGTGGGGCATTGGGCTTAATGCAGTGTTTGACCCATTTTTACATGAACATTTAGAGAAATGTTAAAAGGAAAAAGTAAATATAATTTATCTATCCAAATTCATGTATGAAGAATTGATAGAAATCATGGGAAAACATGTGAAAGATGAAATGGTGAATCAGACCAACAACCTAGACATCAAATACTACTCAATTATTGTTGACTCTACACCTAACATGACACATGTTGACCAGCTGGTAATTGTGGTTCGATACTGTTATAATGGAAAGCCCTGTGAGAGATTTTTAGCATTTTTACCAATAGAAAACCATTCATCCACGACCTTGTTCAACAAAATAACAGAATTTCTGGGGGAGCATAAGCTTTCACTTGAAAATATCCATGGTCAGTTGTACAATAATGCTTCCAATATGAAGGGCTTGGAGAAAGGGCTGCAAGCACTTCTTAAAAACATTAACAGGTATGCAGACAATGTACCATGTGCAAGCCATTCACTCAACCTTGTTGGAGAAAAGCAGTGTCTACTGTACCTGAAGTTGTTGACTATTTTGGCATCTTGCAGCAACTGTATGTTTTATTTTCTGAATCTTTTCAAAGAGGTGGGATTTTAAACACACAGGCCAATCTAGCCTTTTCTCTAAAGAGCTTAAGTGTAACTAGATGGTCTGCACACTATGAAATGGATAAAAGGATATTTTACAAACTCTCAAATATACGTTTGAAGACTCAGAAGAGAAGCCTGAATGTAAGTGAGATGCAAAGAATTTATACCACAAGTTGGTAAAATTGGAATATGCTGTTTTAACAATCAATTGGGGAGAAATTATGGAGTATTTTAACGAAACAAGAAAGAAACTCTAAACCCCTGGTTCTGATGTATTTGAAGGTTACCTTCTGCTAGCATCTTTGCTTTTATTTGTTAAAGAACTACGAGAAAATTCAGCCGACAGGATTGCACACTATGAATCAGTAGCAAAAGGTTTATGTGAATATATCACCACAAATTATTCTGATGTTTCCAAACACATTGTTACAAAGAAATTTGCAGATGGAACAAGTGATAGGGCTTCTTTAAAAGGGTTGAAAAATTTAGGATAGAAGTTCTAAATCAAGTCTATGACTGCTTGATAATCCAGTTAAGCAAGAGGATGGAAGGTTCAAGTTTCTCTCAGAATTGATTAACAATTCAGAATTTATTTACATTATTTACATGGATATTTGTCCTCATCTTGTTTGTTGTTAACACAACATTTTGGCTGATATACCCTCCAGCCTTCATCAGGTGTCTTGGAGAAATTTCGAATCTGGGTTCTCATTCCTAAGGTATTTTTTGATATTATTCAGGTCACTGCCTGGAATCAAAGTCAGAATCTTGGGGTTAGTAGCCTGTGCTCTTTTAACCACTACACCATATGCCCATGGGCAATTATGGGCTTATAAATCTGATATTTTCCTATCCTTCCTTAATACTGGTTTCCATATGCTATTCATTTCTGCACTCGGTCTACTTAGGAGGTTGTTGTGTCCTAGCATATGTGCTGCTTCTTTTAGTTTTCAGATTTTCCAGTGGCGTTCTCTGTCTATAATTTTAACTTCATCCCACAGGGGGAGGTGGTCTCCATTTTGCCATACATGATCAGCTATACCCGATTTATCAATATCTCTACAGCTTTGCGATGTTCCTCTACCCTTATTTTGAGGGGGCGACATGTTTCGCCTTTGTATAACCTACCACAGCTGCATGGGATGGAGTACATGCAGTTTTTGGTCATATTCTCTTCTATTGGTGGTTTTACTTGAAGGAGATATTTGCAAAGTGTTGTATTACTCTTGAATACTGTCCTGATGTCATATGGGCCGCATATCTTTTGTATAGGGTAAACCGACTGTGGACAGTTTATTGGTTTCATCCTCTCTTTTCTTCATAAGTGGAATGGATAGTATGTTTTGGGGGTAGTAGTTGCTTAATAGATTGTTACTGAGCTTGATCATTTCTTCGTGGTGTGTATCATGATTACTACTTATATTCTTTGCTCGATATTTTAGGCACTAAGCAATCCCTCTCTTTACACTGTATGGATGGTGGGAATTGAAGTTCAGGTATCATCCAGTGAAGGTTGGCTTGTGGTATATGGCTGTCCTGAATCCATACTTGGTGTATGTTAATAATACGTCCAAGAGCTGTTAGATTATGTGAACTCAATAAAGCCATCCATACAGTTCACAATGGAAAAGGAAAAAGACAATCAGCTAGCATTCCTGGATGTATTAATAACATGCACCAAATATACTTCTGTATACTGCAAGCCGACCTTCACTGGACGATACCTCAACTTCAATTCCCACCACCTCAGAACACAGAAGAAAACACACCATCTAAAATGCAATGCACAGAAGTTCTTCAGCTTATTTAAAAGCAACAATTAATTGAAGTGTTCCCTAATATTACTACTGCACTTAATCTGTACTTGACAATGCCTATCATGAGCTGTGAAGCAGAAAGGAATTTCTCAAAGCTTTCCAAAGAATAAATTTTAGTCTACCATGACTGAAGAGCGCTTAAATTCCTTATGCATATTGTCTCTAGAAAATGACATTGCAAGGAAGTTCTCATATGATAAAACTGTAAGGGAATACGTTGCCATAAAAAACAGAAAAAAGAGTATTTTGTAATTTGTATTTTCATATGTATCTTAAATATAAGATTAATATTAGATTATATTAACTGTGGTATTTGTTATGTTTTATGTCTTTATTCTCTGAAGTATCATGCATGCTTCCTTAATTTTCAAACCCTATAACTTTAAAAGTATAAGGCATAGCCTGGAAAATATTTGTTTACACCAGTGACTTTGAGAATCACAATCTGAAATATAATGCTTAAATTTGTAAAGAAAATTGTGGTGATCCGCCATGGAACAACTACATTGACAAAGATATTTGTGATTAACCACCCTTTGTTTCTGGTGGAAAGAGGGCTCACTGTCAGACTCATTTTTAAGAACTCCACCATTTGGGCTATCAGCACCTCAAGGTTGGCGTTCCTGCAAGGGCATGAAAATTCTTTGACCTTTGTTGGATGTTCTCTTACTGTTGCTGGTTGTAATGGGGGACCCCATAGCATTTTAAACTTCGGGGCCCCAATGTTGTAAATCTGCCACTGGTGCAATGTCTTGGTTATCAGTGCTCTCATCCAGTGCTTAAGAAAACCAGACAAAGTTTTTACTCACAATGTTCAGCTGTTCTGTTAGTTTGTCACTGTGCAACCATGGTCCTTCTTGATAATGAAATAGTTTCGAATTTGCTTCTTGTGTCAGAGCACAGGATGCTTGCACAATCTATCAAGCACTGCTTAACAAACTCACCATCAGAAAATGGCTTGTTTTTAATGAGGTTGTATGCTACCATGAAGCTTACCTCCATAGCACTATCCTGAAGTGTTGGTTACTTCATGAATATGGTCTGTTGCTTCTTCAGCTTCATAACACACTGCAGCTTTTTTCTGCATTCTTCCTTAGACATTTCGCTACCAAACATACCATGTTTTGTCTGGTGGTGTCATTTCAAGTTATATTCCCTGAATACGGCAACTGTCTCATGACATAGTAAACACATTGCCTTATTCCCTGAATCGCTAAACAAATATTTGTATGTCCAGTCTTCATTTAATGGACAACATTCTTTCTTGATTCTGTGCTTATTAGGAGGGCTCGTATTTTCTCGGATTGAAATATTACAGTTCTTACTGTTGTAAAGAGAAAACTGCTGTATATGAAAGGACTGTGCATGCATATGAATGGGTGCAAGTGCAATAGGTATCCACCTATTAAAACAAGGGACTAATTTTCTGCGAGACAAAGGAAGCAAGTCTTGGTTCAAGTTAGCCTTGGTATTAGCAGTTAACCATGATCAGTTTATGAAAATTTTAGACTTTGAAAATTTTTCCTGCAGGCCACAGAAAACTCTGTGGCAGGCCACAAATTGCCTACCCTTGATCTAGTGAATTAGATATTCTGCACTTTTTAAGAGACCTGATGACCGTTTCTACTTTAATATCATTCCATACCTTGATAACAAATTTACATAGTACATCCACATATATTTTCACCTTTTGTATAAGATTTTCTGCCACTAATCATCCACTTATTCCATTGTTTACAAACATGGTCCTTGAATGGTTAGTTCAAACAAATATTGAGTGGATGTACAACTGAAGTTAAACCACCAGAAATAACTGCCATGTCACTGTTGTTCCTGGTCATGATCCCTCTGTTAAGTGACACTTAAACATATCTCATACCAAGCAGCTCTGCTGTTTTCTAAATTCACCAGGTTGCCTACAAAACACACTGTCAATTCATAACTTTATTCCTTGTTCATTCATCCAGCCATTTTATTAATGTGAACAAAAACTCCAGTAGGGAACTTGATTTTAGGCATAATTTTCCTCTTGAGTTTTGTATACTCCTTAATGAGTCTTCCTTTAATCTCCAAACACTTACACACACACACATATATATATATATATATATACGCAGGTTTCTTTCATTTTCATTCTACCAAATCCATTTTCACCTAGTGTGTGTGTGTGTAACTACTTTGGGTATATGTCTATTAGTATGTTGATTAAAGCACATTCACCGTTTGGACTACCTAATGTCATCTACAGTAACATTATAATTTTCACTAGATCTATGTCAGGAAATCTGCAGTGGTTGTTATATATATATATATATATATATATATATATGACCATTATCATATTTATATCCATTTTGCCATACTGGCATTGAGTTAGAAATTTACTGAGGTAGATTTTCTATGGTAGAATGCTCTTTCAGTTGCTAATTTACACATGCTTTCTAAGTAAGATATTTTCAATTCACTGGTTCTCATACATATGAAGTGATGAAGCCACTGACCGCAGAGTACTTTTATTTACTGGAAAATATAAACAAAGACATCATTTTACCCCTAATACTGTTAATAAAGGCAGAAGGAAGAGACATTCACACACATTCTTGTGTACACCTACATTGATGAACTTCTTAGTTTCCATAGGGCATTGATTAACCTGAGGCTATAGCAGAGGACACTTGCCATGCAATGGGACTGAACCCAGAATCACACGACTGTAATGTGAACTTTGTAAACACATAGCCATAGCTGCATCCATTTACAAATATATGTATCTCAGCTCTTTCATAAAAAAATCTTATTGGTCTTTAAAAAATGACAGCTCATAAATTCTGAAAAGTCACATTGATATTGTGTCACTGACCCAAGTTCAGAACAAGTGTGGCCAAAAAGAAGCAAATATAACAATTTTTGTTTGTTCTTAAATGGCTAAAATGTCTCTTCCATGATGTAACCAATTCAGTTTTAACATAATCTCAAATCAGGTGACTTAGCAAACAAATACAACATTGAAATGAATTAGACTTATTTTTCAGAAGTAAATCTCCTCTTTCAGAGCTAGAAAATACTTTTTCTGATTCCCTACAGGTAGAAATTGTAACCCTCTTTAGAACACTGCTGACATATCTTTGGCAATGCTACTGCAGCTGTTATACACAAAATATTAAAGATAGTTTGTCTGGTGGATGTTTTTTTTTTTGTTTCTCAGTCAGATGTTTTTAGCAGAGCTCACTGTTGTAAGAATTTGGATATCTAAACCTGTTTTGAGTATACCTTGAAATCATGATGCCTTACTTCCTACTTCCCATTAACAGTTTAGCTTGAGGCCAGCCTTGATCAAGCAGTTTGTGATTAAAGAAAATTTAATCACAACCATCTTGACTATTTTCCTTATACATAGATAATGTAGCTCTATATATACTAAGTCCTGTATTATTAAGTCAGTGGAGTCCAATTAGCAATGATTTGGCAGTTACTTCTATCAAAGTAAACAATCACATAGAGACTCTCCTCATTGTTTCATGTCACAGTTTGTTAGAGAATACTTGTGGAAGTGGTTCTTCGGTAAGAGGCCTACTGTTACATGCAACAAATATTCAACTGCATGTATTAAGCCAGGGGAAACAGACCTACATTCTGATACAAGCACCTATAGACATTAATGTCCAGCTGGACTACTTACAAGGATCCCTGGTATTTTATTTTACCAACTTTAGTTGGTTGAAAGGTTAAAGTAAACTATGATAGAATTTGAAACTTACTTTAGAGTAGATCTCATCTTTTCTGTTCTCTTGGACCCTACTTCTAAAACTAAATTATCTCTGTGCCCCCTTATAGATACCTAAGTGCAAAGTGATTGTAGTAAATTACAAAGACAACCATTTCCAAATATGCATTAGAAGCATAAACTATAGACTATAATGTGCACTGACATTACAAAAGATAAATTCTTGATTATATAAAGTATGTTAGTAGCAAAAAATGTTATGATTAGCAATTTCTTCAGTGAGAAGCTTGTGGTTGGCACAAACTCAAAATTTTTTATGTATGGATACAGTATTATTGATAAATGAATATCACCTCTCTTGACAATATCAAGGTAGTTGCCAATTTTTAACAGAAGCAAGTTACTTGGCTAAAGTCAGATTTAACAATATAAGTAAGAGCAGTGAAGACTTCCTAACAGTTCCACTACTTTGTTATTTATTATGTTTCATATGTTGGATTCTTGCTTCAGCAGCTTCATCATTCAATGAAGCTTCATCATCATTATTGCTTAACATCTGCTTTCCATGCATGCATGGGTAGGACAACTGACAGGAGCCAACCAGGTAGATGACTACCCAGGCTATTGTCTGTTTTCGCATGGTTTTCATGGCTGAATGCCCTTCCTAACACTCTGCAGAGTGGACTCAGTGCTTTTTACGTAGCACTAGCACAGCTGAGGTCAGTTTTGGAAAGATTTTTACAGGTGGATGCCCTTCCAAATGCAAATTACGTTACAGTGTGGAGTGGATGCTTTTTACATGGCACCAGCACCAAGTAACTTGTTAAAGTGTCTCACCCATCACAAACTTCTGTGGTCTCCAAATGCCAAACTTTTTCCACATGGCTCCCCACAACTACATGTTCATATATCTCCCAACAGAGCATCACTACCTTTGAGTATTGTTTTATTATGTTGCAGTGCTAAGTTCAAATTTTCATATGGTGCAATTGAACGATGATTCCTCTAGTGACAGTTATGTACCACAAGAAATAATATTATTTAATTGTTCCATTAACTGTGTACTAAAATTTTTACAGATGTTATGGGACTTTTATAAGATAGCCATACCACAAGAAATAACACCTTAATTTTAGATAATGTACTTTGGGATACATTACACCTGGAAATAAGACAAGATCTTTGATCATAGACATGCATGGTCAAGGGCAAAAACTTCCAACTCTGTCCCAATAACCAAGACATCAATTGAAGAATTTATAAAAGATATAAATGATAAACAATTTGAATTGTAAAGGTTATTTTACTGAACTACAAAGTACTTTGGTCTTTTGTGGAATCTTGCTAAAAAAGTCTTAAAGAAGTAATATTACTCTGATTAACAAGAGGTTCCCTTTCCTTTTCATTGTTACATTGCTAATGATAGCATTAGTACCAATTGTCTTCTTTTTTATGGCTTAGTCATGAATGGGAAAATATTCCAATTTACAAAATAGAATGGAAAAAGAGAACACAAGACATTATAAGGCAACACTTTAAGAGCTTTAATTATGCAATTTGATTGAATAAATGCAATTTAAATGAAAAAAAGTATATTTATTTTATTTGTCTATACAGCAGAAAAAAATCTTCACAAAATAATTATAGAAAATATATCCAATAACACATAATTTATATGCTAACAAGGCACTTCCATGGATAGTCAGAAATCATTAACAGGAGAAATAACATTCATTTTCCCCAAAATCCAACCAAAAGTCCACTAAAATGGAAATGGGTCTTGAGGTGAATCTTAAATATTAAATTTTTTTGCTTTCCTTACAGAATTTCTACCATGTCAACTTACCAGCACAAATATGGTGCACATAAAAAGGGATGAATTGGAGGGCAGCTTGAATGAAAGGGAAAAAGAAGTATTCAGAGGTTCTTGGATGTTATATGTGATTGGCTTCCAGCATGATTGGCAGCATATTGTTCCAGTACATGGGCTCACTTCTGTAGGCTCATGTTATACCAGCACTGTTGGAGATACAATCATGACAGTAGGCTTGACATGGAAAATCAACAGAAAGCCTGTAAAACATGACAGAAGCATGTGCAGAAACAGTCCAAGAACACAAGAGCCAACTTTCAACAGAAAACATACCTAAAACATGTGAGGTTGATACTGGACTTTATCCTTCAGATATTTCAGTTAAAGAATATGCAGATGTGATTTGGAAAGAGTGCCTGCTGCATCCAAAAGATTATCCTAAAGATTTTATTAGATGGATATTGATGATATTTCATCAATATCCATCAAGATGTTCAATCTCGATTAATGTAACTCAAAATTCTAGCCATGTAATACAATCAATGGTCATTATACATTATGTGATGGATGGTGGTACTGAATCTGTGGTTCAAGAATGATTTTTAAATTTTGTTGATTGTTGTAATACTTGACAAGCATAATTATGAAGACATTCAAACACTTTGAGACCAACGTGGGCAGAAATACAATAACTCTGCCAAGATGTCTAGTGAGTAACAAGGCACCAAACAGCACTTATTACTGTTAAGTATCATTGTACATTTATTATCTGTTAACCTGTTATACACAAAAATCTTGTAAAGTAGATTCTGCATTATCTTCTGGAAGTTTAACACTTGGGTACCTACCAACACTCTGCTCCTGGCTCAGCTCCAGAACCTACTTCCACTCTTAATAAATCTTGTAGTAATAGTAGTAGTGGTGGTGGTGTTCAATAAATTGCCAAAAGTTATGAACATACAGAAAGTATGTATTCACCAGATATGTTGGCGGAATTGTCATAATTCCATCCATTACAGTCTTTAATATGTATCTCACAATGCTTGTGTATTCCCATAATCAGGCTTGCTAATTCAGCCTAGTCTTCTTACAAAAATCAACAAAATTAAAATTGTAATTCAACTGCGAACTCAGGATCACCCTAGGTCAAATAATGAATAATATATTAATGCCAGCTAAATAGATACTTAATTAGTTGGAAATTGAAAGTTAAGTTACTTCATTTTGTAACCTCCCGGATATAAATTTGACTCAAACTGAATCTTTTAGTAACTATTTTTTTTACATCAAACCCAGCAATGATAATCATAAATGCAACAGTTGTTGCAAGTACATTCAATAACCTTTCTGAAATAGTATTGTTGCACTGTTGTAAACATAATGTCTTCTTTTAATAAAAGCAACTATTTGTGGTTTTCAGACATTCATTTAACTGTAATCAGGCCTCAAATGGTAAATATAAAAACAACTCTATTATTATGATTATTTATTAAGTTAGGATTTAAAGAAGACATCCCAAAAGAGAAATGGCAAATTACAAAACCAAATCAAATAATTAGCTCAGTTAATTGTTGGTATTATAGTATCTGTAATTTGACATTGAAGATAACATTGAGCATCGTGCACTAGATGTAACATAAGAATCCAGTCCCTACTTGTTGATTCTAAATCTTATTCCACATAATACTATGATACATATTTTTAGATACCAACATATTTTAGTCAACTGGTTTCACTACTGCTCCAAAAATATACAAAAGTCAAGAAGTACAAAACTATCATGCTAATGCAGGCACAGTAAAAATAATATAAAGCAGTAAAATAGACGAAAGAGAGTCATAGAGTTGGTGCTTTATACTAAACAAGAGATAAACCACCTACTGATGAATTCAAACTCACTATGAATTCAGAACTCACTATGAATTCAGTTGAGAGAGGATGAACTCCTACATGACTGACACATATAAAGGCTTTAGCGATGTGCTAGCAGTAGATTTCTAAGACATGGTAACATGATGGACTGTAAGACTCTATCATCATTTTTTATATAAAGTAAATATATTAGCAGCATATGTATTGGCAGTATATGACTTCAATCCCAAATATTTTATCTTGTTTTAATAAATATAGTTTTAATAAAGCAAAAAACTTATTGTTAAAGTTATCTAACAAGTGATTAATATCAATTATAAAAATAAAATAAAGCTTTAGAAGAATAGTATTTAAGCCATAATCACATTAGTAGTAATAAAAGCAAACAAAATAGTGAAAACAATTATTATCGTAAGTAGAATCTTTGATCCAAAGAAAGAAGAACCATTCACAGGAGGAGACACTGTGAAAAAAAAATATTACTTATTACAGACATATAAACAAATATCTTTCTATACATACATATACAACCAAAATAAAAATAGTAATCTTTTTCGTGGTATATAACACCCTTTCTTCTGACAGTCAACACTGTATGTATGTATGTATGTATACACACACACACACACACAATATGCAGACATCATTAGCTGCCCCCACCCAAATATCATCAAAGAATTACTTTTTAATGATACATGATGTGATTGAGTAAACAATATTATTATAATGTTATCCACTGAAAGGAGTATCAAAAGGTGAGTAGGAAAATACAAAAAGGGTAAGTTGCTCACACATTTAATTAAAAACAAGAGACTAATGAATATTACAACATTGTAATAGTTAAGACAGTCATCAAATGTAATCACAACAAACCAGATAGAGTAATCTGAAATAGTGAATACATTTAGATAGTTGCTTGAACGCATGATAAGTAGCCCATTTTAACATGACTACATGAGCCTTGGTTGCCTTCAGTAAAGTACACACTGTTTGAAATGCTCAGATTAGAATCTGGTTTGAAGATGATTTCCTCCTACCAGTCCTGAGACAAAGTTATCTTCAAAAAAGTAATGGCTGCTGTCCTTTCTCCTCTCTCAAACAAAATCAAACATAAAACTCTACATAGTGAATGGTTGGCATTGTACCTATATTTATTTATGTAACTCATTATGTTATAGATTAAATTAGTCATCAAGGAAATATTTTAATCTGTTCACAGTGTGCATACTTCTAATTTTAATTTAAAAAGTTTGGAGCTGTACCCAACTTGCAATTTCTCATTCACCAATTACTTCATATTTGGCTTAACCTTCTACCCTCACACCCTAGTTAACATTTTATCGGGACATTTTTCAATATAGGTATGTATAGTTTTTTTTTTGTGTGAATTAGTATATAGTAAATACTTGAAACAGAGAAACTAATATATTCAAACTAACCAGGTGCATTTCTCTATGGGCTGCCTACTTCAGTTTAAAAAAATTATAACAGACATTGTGTATAAGAGATAGGGAATACATAAAATAGCATTGGGGCTGACATCACTGGATTTGAACTCAGCATTGCAATTCAATAAAACACTTATCACAGAGTACAGCTATCTAGCTATGTGATATCCATAGAGAGATTAGAGATCTGGATTGTTACATACTAAAGGTCTTCATCATAGATACAGAACATTAGCAGTGGGGACATGAAACCATGTGCTTGCTTTCTCATTTATCAATTATTATTGTATCAAGTCAAATATTTAATGCTTTAGGCTTTAATCATGATACATCTCGTGATAACTAAATGTTTCTTCACCTGGATAATGAAATAAATTAACTCATGCCAGAAAAATGCTCACTCAGCCTATCATGAGATATCTCCAGATTATATTCTTCCTTATAAGTTTGTTTTTTTAAAATTTATATTTTCAGTTATCATACATAACTGTTTTTGAAAGTCTTATGGGAAGCCTAAATATTTACTGGAAACAAACCTCAGCATATATGCATTAAGCATATGTAAGAACATCCAGTAATAGAAGCCAAGCTAAATGACTTGTATGAACGCCAGTCTATGGAAACAGTACCTCCCAATAAGATATGATGACTGATTTAATTCATGCCAGCATGGAAAGCAGACATAAAATAATGGTGATGATGATGTAGGGAAGAAAATTTTCTGTTTTACTATTAAGATTTTGATTTCTTGTTTGTTGCACATATTCATATTTCATAATAAAAGATTGCTTGCTTTATTTCACTATCTATTAGCTGTAGCATCAGTTTAACTAAAATTCATTATTGTATAAAAATATGATGGAGGCACTTCGCTTAGTGGCTAGAGTGTTGAACTTATGATTGTAAGATTGTAGTTCTGATTCCTGGACTGTGCAAAATGTTACATCCTTGAGCAAAGCATCTCATTTCACATTGCTCCAGTCCACTCAGCTGGAAAAATGAGTAATCCTGTAATGGACCGGCATCCCATCCAGGGGAGAATATATGCACCACAGAAACCAGCCCTATGAGTCTGTATTACTCGGGAAGGATGTTTATCTGTATCCTATCCTATAAAAATATATTACAGTAATGACTTAATAGGTGTTTACAACACACTGAGATGTTTTCCCAACAATTATTCTAAAAACATGTAACAATGGATTTAGTCAAATAACTTTGGCTATATTTATAAAATTTTCTTGAAAGGGACAAAATCCTCAAATAGTTGAAAGAAGGTTGGTTAAAGACTACTGACCTATCTGTTTGACTATCAGCAAGATCATGGAACAAATTTTCAGAGAGAAAGATTATGTTCCTTGAACAGAATCACTCACTAAATGAGTTTCACTGAAATAGGTTCAGATAACAGTGTTAGCAATATTAATGACAATTGAAACAGCCACTCAACAAGTTAAATAAAATTTGTGGTAAACCTAACTCTGCAAAAGCTTTTGATGAAGTCAATCTTGGAGTGATCTCCTACACGTCATGTGATCTCAGTATGATGAGGGAAATTAGGACAGTGGTTACAGGATTGTTAACAGCAGAAACTTAACTTCTGTATCTGAAGTCAAGTTTCTGCAGGTTAACACTGTCATATGGTAAAGTTGTCCATCCAGAGTGTTTTCCATAGGGAGCTGTATTGGTACTGTTACTGTCCATAATAGCTTTTCAATAATATCCTTAAATTTAGCATACCATTCTTGACTAATACCAAGGCATGAAAAGTAATCAAGAACCTAGATGAAAACTCACAGAATCTTGATGCCATATACAGATGAGCTAATAAAAAAAAAAAAATGCAATTTAATACAAGAAGTACCTTGCTACTAGCTCCTACTGAATCTCCAAATAATATGGATATACAAAATGCAGCAGGACCACAATTCCAGAATTAGAATCTATGAGAGACACTAGGCAACTGCATGCAGATGACTAGCAGGCTGTATCATGAGAACATTAAAAACAAGTTTCCTTGATTATGGTCAGCCTGGGGAAATCCAGGGGTCCACCGAAAAAATGGTTGCTTCCATACATCAACTGAACTACTAGGAGAGATTGAAATCTTTAAGATTCAACTCACTGGAATGAAGATGGGAAAATCTGCAGCAGTCTATTTCTAGGCATAAAATGGGCCAGTTGTTCTAGGCTCATCTAGATTCTGGAAGGACTAGCACCAAACATTGGTACTGAAAGTTCTGAAAATTCTTGAGCTAGTTGCCACAGTACAAAACACCACAAGTGAAAAAAATCGAAGATCTATTTCTATCTCAAATACTTACCACATATGATTTTCTTAAGCTTTATTGGCATTTGATTACAGCCAAACTTCTTAGCACACTGCACATAAGCACTTTTGGCACTGTCAAAAGATTTGAGAAAAAAATAGCAATTATTTTCACTTTCACAATATAAAAGTTACAAAATTTCCTTTTTTAATATCATAAGTAAGGTGTGAATTACAGTAGTAATGTCTCAATTGATACAGTTTTACTCCTTACATTGTTAATTCACTTGAGAAATGCATAGCTACCACATCTCATTTAATCCTCTTCAAAACATAGTGCTAATACACCATCACCTGATCTCTTACAATTAGCAGCCATATCTTCTTCCAGCTATATCTTGCCAGCTTTAAAAATAAGATTGAGTGGATAATGCAATCCTCAATATATTATGTCAGGAAAAATGCAAAATGGTCATGGTTGGAACCCATCTATACAATGAAAGTTCAACACAGGAAGAACAGAAAAACATTTGTCAAAACCAAGCATGAAACATATTTGATGGTGACAAATCTGTACAAAAACACTACAAATATGGAGAAAGTAGGAGCATCCTATCCTATTTCAAATTCATCAACAGACAACACAAAGCATCAAAACCTTACTTAATCACACTGCAAATCAGAACAAAATGCATCCCAGAAGTTACCAAAAAAAGTATTAATTTAGTCTTTAGGATTTATATACAGTTAAGTTCATTATTACTATCTCTACAGTTAAATTATATGTTCTTTCTGAAATTAAAATAAATACAAGGTGCATTCCAGAAATTTTGAGACTTTTTTTTAAGGAAAGTCATTTATTTCTGCCCTAGGTTACTGTAATTTTAGTACATCATTACTAATAAGCTGACCTGCTAGCTTTTGTTTATTTCCGATTGAAGAAGATGGCTGTAACAGCACTTTGAACACAACACTGTTTATCACAGCTGAATGCAGTTGGGACATGAAGATGATTTGGAAGCTCACTATTCAATAAAGTTTTGTGTTAAATTGGGCAACAATGCTACAGAAATTTATGAAATGCTCCAGACTGCTTATGGATTAGCTTGTATGAGCTGAGCATCTGTTTTTTGCTGGCAAGAGGTTCAACAATGGGAAAAAGGAGGTGAGAAACAATGAGAGGTGTGAGAGGGAAAGGGATGTCAGAATATCAGAGATGGTTGAGAAAATTCAGTTTGTGTAGCAACAGTACACAGAATTATCAATGAAGATCTGAACTTGTGCGAAGTTTGTTCTCAGGATGCTCAGTGATGAACAGAAGGAAAGACAAATTGGTGACTGCTGGGAGATGGTTGAGCTCATTACCTCCAATCCAAGAGTACTTGAGTCTCTGGTGACCTGTGTTGACCTGTTATGATCCAGAGTGCCCAATGAAAGTATCCTGTCTCCCCCAAACTGCATCTCATCTAAGCTGACTCTCTCCCTAATTAGTTGGGCTATGACCTTCTCAGTGACTTTCATTACCTGGTCCAACAACTTAATACCTCTGTAATTGTTTGTATCTAAAGCGTCACCTTTACCCTTGTAGCAGTTGACTATTGTGCTGCTACACCAGTCATTGGGTATGACTCCTTCGTGTATCACCTGATTAACTATACGGGTGACTAGGTTATAGCCAACACTGCCAGATATTTTGAGTATCTCTGCAGTGATTCCTGATGGGCCAGGGGCTTTCCCTGTCTTCATACTCTTGGTCGCTTTATCTACCAAGGTACTGTCAATTAGGATAGCTGGTTCCTCTGTTGGGTCGACATGCGGCAGACTCTCTTCCTCCCATTCATTCCCTTTATTAAGCAACCTTTCATAGTGGTATCTCCAAACCCCTCTCTTTGCAGCCTCATTTAGTGCAAGTGAGCCAAAATCCTGAGACAATAAAAAATTCTTGCATTCAAACCACTAGGCAAAACTATTAACACTAGGTTTGCTAAACACAGCACTAGTACTATTAATGGAGTTGTGTTAACACTTGTGGCAGCATCAGTGGTTCTGTTGGTAGCATAGGTAAGTATGTTGTTTTGGCTGTTAATTCTTTTCATTTTTATTGTTCTCATTATCAATGTTGCTGCTATTCTGACAGTTCTTGTATTCACTTTTGTTGTTATTGTCATCATTGTTGTTGCTGTTATTTATTGCAGTAGCACTTTGACTCAAAGTGGGGAAGACTGCTGTTTCAAACATTATTTAATAGGATACCCTCTGGTATCCTATTACAAATTTCAATGCTATGTTTTGAGTTTCTGTAAATGGTAAACTCCATGAAAGAAAATGAGCAAATCCCACATCAAATGTGTAAACAAAATGGAACTGACCAGTTCAAGACCCTGATCAGTTTAGTAATACAGGAATCCTTTGACTATCACAGGTGTTATGTCCCCCCCCCCCCCCCGCAATAGGTGAAAAATCTGTGAAGTAGAAACAGTACTGTACTGTATATTTTTAAAAATTATTTTTATAATTTGTATATATTTAATTTATCATAAATGCAAAACAACACCATACAGAAATTGGCATAAGCTTAAATAATAAACTGCAATAGGTGAACTGCAATATGGCAAGGGATTATGGTACAGAATGAAAATTTTTGAACACAGACATTTAAAACAGATAAATAAACTTATGAGTAATTCAAAGGTATGTATTGCTGATTCAATAACAACAACAATTATAATAATTTCCAAAAATTAGGACTCAGAAGTAGGGTGAGAAATTTGTCTACTTTTAGTTGATCAATTTAGTTACCTATTAATCTAAAAATTTAACTAATGATGAGATTTATAGATATATATGATGATAATGATGATGATTTTGTCAATGAAATAACTGAAAAAAGTCAATAATATTTAATGAATATTTGTAACTTACGTGCATTTGTTCTCCAGAGTCGCTTGCATTGTTCTGTCTATCTCACTGCTGCATGCATACTCACAACCTGGCATGATAAGTTAGGAAGATATGGATTATATAAAGAGGTAACAAAACTTTCTAATAGAGGAGAAATAATATACACAAAACATATTAATAAAAGAAGATTTTAAGTGTTTATACACACCTAGGCATACTAGCATTTGCATACAGTAGCAGACAGGTAAGACACATGGAAGATTTCTGTTTTTCAAACCTGTCCAACTAAATTATGCACACTAATGTTATGGCTGTCCATCAAATTCAAGGACGACCATCTTCATTAATCATGCTTATTTTGATGACTGCATATCTCAATCCATCTTCTCTCTCAAATGTGGATCTTTTGATTACATATCACTTATTAAGCATTAGCAACAGAGAACACCTATGCTACACCTACTGTGTGCCCTTGCAAGTTAAAAACTAAAGAAGCAGTTGTATTTATTGTCACAGACATGCAGGAAATTCTAACCACCACAATGGTAACCATCCTGCTCAGCTAAAATTCATGATCCACACTGCAAGGGATACCTGCATAGTGAAGCTTTAAAGTAGTGTTGGAAGCATAAATTTCCAAATATAACTATCTCTGCCATGAAGGAGACAAATTTAGTTGCAAGGGTGACCCAAGACAAATGGTACCGCTTCCAGTTTCAAGAAACTACCAAAAATCCATGATGTTGGAAACTGATTAAAAGCTAAAACTACACTTTATTTATCTCTAAGTCTACACCATTTGAATTTCTGAGCTTAACCATAAGAGGACAGCATGGTAGTGCAGATAAGTCACTGTCTCATAACAAAGAAACCTTATTCCTTACTCTCTTAGACATATGTCTTCATAAGAACTAGGAGACCGTTATTTTCAAAATGATCTTAAAGTGCACTTGGTTACATCTGTTTATTTAACAGGCCTTATTTTTTGCCCTGCTGGTTTCCTAATAATTCTTCTCCCCAGGTTAATCTGGAGAGGGTGCCAGTTTAGTTACCAGCAGATATAGCAACCATAGAACAGGTTGTAATAAATTAATTACCAGTAAAACTCAAAGTAACATGGCACATTATCAGTAGAACTCAAAGTAACATGGCACATTATCAGTAGAACTCAAAGTAACATGGCACATTATCAGTAGAACTCAAAGTAACATGGCACACATTTGTGTCCTGCTAAACAGATTGTAGAGCCTTCTGGGCTTCAACAGTTATATTCATGCCACTCTATAGTACTATATCCATGCCATTCAAAAGTGATATTTTGCTTGCAGTGTCAGTTTCAAATCCTTTGAATATTTAACACCAGGGCTGATTGGATATTGATGGATAGCTCTAATCATGAAAAGTCAAGTAATTACACTGTACAACACTTACAAAATGTAAGTACAACACTACAAAATGTCTAGGAGGAGAATGCCTCAAAAATTGTTAAGAACTGTGTAATATCACTTACTGCAAGGCGCTAAATTCAATTGCTTTTTCACAGGACAGGAATGTTCAAATGCACACTTCAAGATTGTTTCATAGCCCCTATAATAGAGTAATAATAATAATGAGTTGGGACCTATATACTCTGGATACCATGCCAACACTATGGAATAACAACAGAAAAAAGATGGTATAGGCACACCCCAGAAAGGGTCACAGAAAATGAAAAAGCAACCATACTCTGAGATATGCCAATACACACAGACAGAGAACTCAAGACTAATAGGCCAGATAAAGTTGTCAGAGATCACCAAGAAAAAAATGCTTTTTAATTGATGTATCAATACCAACAGATGACAACGTTTCTCTAAAAGAAACAGGGAAACTTTCAAAATACAAAGATCTAGAAATAGTGGTAACTCAAATGTGGACCCTAAAAACAGAAACAATTCCTATCATAGTGGGCGCATTAGGTAATGATAAAAAAAAACATTCAGACAAATACATAACAAAAACACCAGGACTTACAAGTATATATAACATACAGAAAATAGAACTACTAGGCACTGCACACATCCTACATAAAACACTTTCAATACAATGAAAATAAGAGCACCACAACAAACCACAACCCATACCCAAGGCACACAGAGCTGTGCTTGGTAGTGCAGTGAAAGCACGTGATAAAAATAAGACTATTGAATAATAATAATAATGATAATAATAATAATAATAATAATAATAATAATAATAATAATAAACTGCAGATAGTAAGCCTGCTACACATGCAAGACTCCAGAAGCTCCAACAAAACCTGTGATAAAGAGATAATAATAATAATTTGCCTGTAAATAATAGGAGTGTTCAGTTTAGTATGCAGCTAAAATTCTAGTTTGAACTGTGAAGTGGGTGGAATTCTTTAAGTATGATGTTGACTTTCCTGCTAATGGACTGATTATATCCACAAGGAAGCAGCTCAGTGGATGACATGCTGAACCTCGACAGTTTACAATAGGTTTTAATGGAATACCATCCTTGTGAATCTTAGGTAGACCATACATGTGTGGTAGTTTACTGTAGTGTTGAGTCAGTTGTCTGTACTTCATTAATATAAAGTGATCCTTGTTCTTGATCAAGATCTGTGACAACTTCCTCTCTGTTTTCAGAGTTGGGTCTTTCTTTACTTTGCTGTAGCTACCATCACTTATAAGACTTGCCAGTTTTTCCGAGTAGTCAGACTAGTTCATCACCACTGTAGCATTTCCCTTGTCCACCAGAAGTATTATGACGGATTTGTCACTCTGTAGTCATTTGATAGCAAACTTTTCTTCCTTAGTGATGTTTGGTTTGGGAAGTTTCGCTTCTTCCAGTACTTGTCTCACTTTCCCCCTTAGTTCATCTTCCTGAGCTTTTGGTATCTTTACGGCTATCTTTTCAATAGGGGCTATTATATCCAAGTATGGAATGTGCTTGATGGTTGTCGCAAAGTTGAGACTTTTGAGTAGTATTGCTTCTTCAAAACTTTCTAGATATCAGCTACTTACATTAATTACTGCTTTCATGGGTGGGTGACGGACTTCAGTCTTCATTCTCTGACCTTTGAGTTTCATAAACTTCTTAATCTCGCGTGTCTTCACCATTTCAAATTCTTTCATGTGAAAGCAGTAAGCAGACTGAGTGTAGATATGAATAGCATATGGGAACTGGTATTAAGGTAGGATAGGAAAATATTACATTTATAAGCCCTAAAATTCACTCCATAATTGCCCATGGGCCTATGGTGTAGTGGTTAAGAGTGTGGGCTACTAACCCTAAAATTCCATTCACCTAGATTTCATTGCTCTTTTAAAAATTACGATTTATGCATTGCTGTCTCTCAAATATTTAAAATCTACGATTAAGAGGCCTATCTGCTGGCTGATGGTACACCCGCCCTCCCACCCCCTCCACCGGAAGTGCATTCCTCTGTCATCCTCGGCTGTCTCCCGGAACCCATCTAGTGGCCTTGGCCATCCTCTCCCCAACCTTTGGGTAGCGCATTAAGTTTGAGTAATGTTTGCAGGTTGTAGGTACTGTTTTGCTTATGAATTCTTCCAATTGCAAGTTTTCTTTTCAGGTATACGACACTGCTTTCCCCTTTCCCAGGCTACAGGCCCACACCCCCAACACCCATACTGTTAGGATTGGCACTCTCAACGTCGGCACGCTGAAAGGTAGATCTGGTGAAATTGTTGAGATGCTTGAACGGAGACGCGTAGATATGTGCTGCATCCAGGAAGTAAGATGGAGAGGAGGTTCTGCGAGGTTCCTCACAGGCAAAGAACACAGGTACAAGATTTTCTGGGCAGGGAACACTGACGGGGTCGGGGGCGTAGGAATACTTCTAGCGGAGAAATGGGTGGATAAGGTAATCGAGGTCGTTAGAGTAAGTGACAGAGTACTTAAGATTAGACTAGTGCTTCATCATAGATTAGCTACTGTCATCTCAGCCTATGCACCTCAACCGGGGCTACCAGATGGTCTGAAAGACCAATTCTATGACACCCTCTTG
>NC_142940.1:27732630-27762630 GCF_046866305.1 Octopus bimaculoides
TACACACATGTATATATGTATATATACGTACATATATACATATATATATGTACATATGTATATGTATATACGTAACATACATACGTATATATACGTACATACATACATACATACGTATATATACGTACATACATACATACATACGTATATATACGTACATACATACATACATACGTATATATACGTACATCGGTTCCGTGCCTCATCGCGTTCATACACACATAATTTTTCTCGTCTGGCCGTAAAGCCTTCTGTTTGTTTTCCTGTCTTGTTTTTTGTCCGCCACTACATTCCTCCATGGCTAGATTTAATTTGCGTATACAGATTTAATCTGCGATCCATGGGACGAGCCGTTTTAACGTTGCGTCCTGCCCGAAGCTCGTCGAAACGCCGGTGTTAAAACGTGGGTAGCTGATGAAGTAGAATGTTCTCTATGTGGCTCGTGTGTTCTCGTCTACGTTTGTTTGCAATGTCCTGTACCCAGATATGCACCTATACATACAGGTGGATGTCGGTATGCACATACCTGTACGTATATATGCATATACTCATTTACTTTTGTTTTTACATGATTGAACGCAGCGTCCTCACAAAAATTGTAAGTAGTTCGTAAACTTATCCTCCGACGCTACTCTATCTCTTTCTCTTTCCTTTCTCCCCCCCCCCCTCGTTCTTCCTCTGTACTACTACGTATCTCGCCTTACCCCTCTTGTTCTTCCTCTGTACTACTACGTATCTCGCCTTACCCCCTCTTGTTCTTCCTCTGTACTACTACGTATCTCGCCTTACCCCTCTTGTTCTTCCTCTGTTACTACTACGTATCTCTTTTTTCCCCCTCGTATTTCCTCTTTTTCTTTTTTCCTCTCGTTGCTCACCATTCTTCTACTTCCTCCCTCTCTTTCTCCCTCTACCACTCTCTCTCTTCCCTTTACACCGGCATGGTCACATGCTTCCGGTCAATAATCCTTTCCTTCCTTGGCTTTCGCCAAGTAACACACGCCACCACTTTGTCTCTCTCGGTTCCGTGCCTCATCGCGTTCATACACACATAATTTTTCTCGTCTGGCCGTAAAGCCTTCTGTTTGTTTTCCTGTCTTGTTTTTTTGTCCGCCACTACATTCCTCCATGGCTAGATTTAATTTGCGTATACAGATTTAACCTGCAATCCATGGGACGAGCCGTTTTAACGTTGCGTCCTGCCCGAAGCTCGTCGAAACGCCGGTGTTAAAACGTGGGTAGCTGATGAAGTAGAATGTTCTCTATGTGGCTCGTGTGTTCTCGTCTACGTTTGTTTGCAATGTCCTGTACCCAGATATGCACCTATACATACAGGTGGATGTCGGTATGCACATACCTGTACGTATATATGCATATACTCATTTACTTTTGTTTATATATATATATATATACACATACATACATACGTAGATATATAGGTACACACGTATATATATATATATATATATATATACGTAGTCACATACGCACCCACACATACACCCAAACATACATCTATATATATCCACATATGTATCTATATCCACCTATATATATATATATATATATCCACATATATGCCTATATTTGAATAAATTCACATAGAAACCTATATTTGTATATATCCATAAACATACCTATAGTTGTATATATCCACATATATACCTATAGTTGATGGCTGCACCAGGCTCCAATCCGATCTGGCAGAGTTTGTACAGTTGCATGCCCTTCCTAAATCCAACCACTCTGAGAGTGTAGTGTGTGCTTTTACATGCTACCAGCACAAGAGCCATTGAGGTGGTACTGGCAATGGCCATGCTCAAATGGTGTTTTTTACACGCCATCTACGTAGGAATCAGTCCAGCGACATGGTATCAAAATATATATACAAACATCTATCCACACATACACCTACATGTATATACATATATCTATCCAAACATATACCTACATGTATATACATTTATCTATCCTAATATATACCTACATGTACATACATTTATCTAACCACATATATACCTACATGTATATAAATATATCTATCCACATATATACCTATATGTATATAAATATATCTATCTGCATATATACCTATATGTATATACATATATTTATCTACATATATACCTACATGTATATACATATATTTATCTACATATATACCTACACGTATATATCTATCCACATATATAACTACATGTATATATCTATATACCTATATGTATATACATACATATCCACATATATACCTACATGTATATACATACATATCCACATATATACCTACAAGTATACATACCCACATATATACCTACATGTATACATATCCACATATATACCTACATGTATATATATATCCACATATATACCCACATGTATATATATATCCACATATATACCCACATGTATATATATATATATCCACATATATACTTACATGTATATATATATATATATCCACATACATACTTACATGTATATATATATATCCACATATATACCTACATGTATATATATATATATCCACATATATACCTACATGCATATATATCTATCCACATATAGACCTACATGTATATATATATATATATATCCACATATAGACCTATATGTATATATATGTGGACATGTAGATATACATGCAGGTATATATATGTGGATGTGTAGATATACATGCAGGTATAAAAATGGGTATATGTAAAATATTCATGCAGGTATAAAAATGTGTATATGTGTATATACATGCAGGTATAAAAACTATATATATATATAAATATATATATATAAATATATATATATATATACACATATACCTGCATGTATATATATATACACATACTAAAGGCGGTGCTCCAGCATGGCCACAGTCAAATGACTGAAACAAGTAAAAGAGTAAAAGAGATATCCACATATAGATCTACATGTATATCTATATATATATATCCACATATATACCTACATGTATATATATATATATCCACATATATACCTACATGTATATAAATATATCCACATATATACCTACATGTATATAAATATATCCACATATATACCTACATGTATATAAATATATCCACATATATACCTACATGTATATAAATATATCCACATATATACCTACATGTATATATATATATATATACACATACATACCTGCATGTATATATATATATATACATACATATATATACATGCATGTACATATACACATTTTTATACCTGCATGTATATACACATATGTATACCTGCATGTATATCTACATGTCCACATATTTATACCTGCATGTATATCTACATGTCCACATATATATACCTGCATGTATATCTACATGTCCACATATATATACCTGCATGTATATCTACATGTCCACATATATATACCTGCATGTATATCTACATGTCCACATATATATACCTGCATGTATATCTACATGTCCACATATATATACCTGCATGTATATCTACATGTCCACATATATATACCTGCATGTATATCTACATGTCCACATATATATACCTGCATGTATATCTACATGTCCACATATATATACCTGCATGTATATCTACATGTCCGCATATATATACCTGCATGTATATCTACATGTCCACATATATATAGCTACATGTATATCTACTTGACCACATATATATACCTACATGTATATACATACATATCCATATATATACCTACGTGTATATACATACACATCCATATATATACCTACGTGTATATACATACATATCCACATATATACCTACATGTATATACATACATATCCACATACGTACCTACATGTATACATATCCACCTACATGTATACATACCCACATATATACCTACAAGTATACATACCCACATATATACCTACATGTATACATATCCACATACATACCTACATGTATACATATCCACATATATACCTACATGTATATATATATATATATATATCCACATATATACCCACATGTATATATATATATCCACATATATACCTACATGCATATATATATATATCCACATATAGACCTACATGTATATATATATATCCACATATAGACCTACATGTATATATATATATATCCACATATATACCTACATGTATATATATATATTTATATCCACATATATACTTACATATATATATACACACACACACATATACCTGCATGTATATATATACACACATACATACCTGCATGTATATATATATATATATATATATATATATATATATATATATATATATATATACATACATATATATATATACATGCATGTACATATACACATTTTTATACCTGCATGTATATACACATATACACATTTTTATACCTGCATGTATATCTACACGTCCACATATATATACCTGCATGTATATCTACATGTCCACATATATATACCTACATGTATATCACCTACGCACATATACATACCTGCATGTATATCTACATATCCACATATACACCTACATGTATATCTACATATCCACATACATGTATATATACATATCCACCTACATGTATATCCACATGTACACCTAAATGTATACCTACATATCCACATATACACCTACATGTATATCTATATATCCACATATACATACTTACATGTATATCTACATATCCACATACACATACCTACATGTATATCTACATTTCGTACTGGAATCTCTATGCTGATAGAACCCACGGCGAAGCTCACCAAGACATGAACAATAGCTAAGTCATTCCTATTTTTCATATATTATCCCTTCTGATGCGCTCCCCATCCACCACCCCACTTCGTTCTCTCTAATTATACATTTATGTCTTGAATTCATGATTGTTTATGTATTTTTTCTCTATCTCACGCGATCTATCGTCTTCACATCTACTTGCTGAAGTTTTTGCTCCTTAGCCCAAACCTGACTGAAATTTGTCTCTAACTCCCTTTAAAAATTACGATTTTTAACTCTCATTTCTGTTACCAATCTAAACATTTAATCTCACGTTTTAAACACTGCTGTGTTTCTTTCAACTTTTTCCTAAAAACCTAACGAATTGACCAGCATGATGTACTGCTGCCGGTTCTCCCTCTCCCTCCCTATTATATTCTATCTCTCTTTCTCTCTCTCTCTCTCTCTCTCTCTGAATCACCACTTCTTCCACCATTTCCTCTTCGACTCGCGCGTGAATCCCAAACATATAACCAGCTCGCTTTCCAACTCCACCACCATTTCGTACTGGAATCTCTATGCTAATAGAACCCACGATGAAGCTCCATTAGCCCGCGGTACGCCCGCTCTCCCACCCCCTCCACCAGTACCGGAAGTCTTTTAGATCATCTTCCGCGAACACTGCCTGTGACCTTATACCCCCCCCCCCCTCTTATCGACCTTATAGCGCATAAAGATTGGGTAGTATATGAAGGTAGTAGGTATTGTTTTTGTCTATGAACTCTGCCAAATGCAAGCTTTCTTTTCAGGTTCACGACACTGCTTACCCCCATCCCAGGGTCACACGGGCCCACTCCTCTGACACCCACTCCTCCCACACTGTCAGGATTGGCACTCTCAACGTCGGCACGCTGAAAGGTAGGTCTGGTGAGATTGTTGAGATGCTTGAACGGCGACGCGTACCAATCTGCCAGAAGGGAAGCTAGGCGACAGGTTTATTTAGCCAGAGGGGAAGCAGATAAGAAAAGATTTGCCAATGTTCTGCACCGTGAGGACCAAAGACTCGAGGTATTTCGTGTTGCAAGACAGTGTAGGAAAGAGAATAGTGACGTTGTAGGAGAGAAATGTGTTCGCATGGATGATGGTACGCTTGCACTAAATGAGGCTGCACAGAAAGAGGTCTGGAGATGCCACTACGATAGATTGCTTAATAAAGAGAATGAATGGGAGAAAGAGAGCCTGCCGTATGTCGACCCAACAGAGGGACCAGCTATCCGAGTTGACAGTACCAGGGTAGATAAAGCAATTAAGAGTATGAAGACAGGGAAAGCCCCCGGCCCATCAGGAATCACAGCAGAGATGCTCAAAATATCTGGCAGTGTTGGCTACAGCCTAGTCACCCGTATTACGAACCAGGTGTTACACGAAGGAGTCATACCCAATGACTGGTGTAGCAGCACCATAGTAAACTGCTACAAAGGTAAAGGTGACGCTTTAGACACTAATAATTACAGAGGCATCAAGCTGTTAGATCAGGTTATGAAAGTTACGGAGAGGGTCATAGCCCAACTAATTAGGGAGCAAATCAATTTAGATGAGATGCAGTTTGGGTTCGTGCCAGGTAAAAGCACCACTGATGCCATATTTCTAGTGAGACAGTTGCAGGAGAAATATCTAGCCAAGGATAAACCTCTGTACCTGGCCTTCGTTGACATGGAGAAAGCCTTTGACAGGGTCCCCCGATCCCTTATCTGGTGGTCAATGAGGAAACTTGGGATAGAAGAATGGTTAGTGAGAGCTGTGCGAGCCATGTACAGAGATGCTGTCAGTAAGGTGAAGGTTGGAAATGAGTACAGTAATGAATTCCGGGTAGAGGTAAGGGTCCACCAAGGTTACGCCCTCAGCCCCCTCCTATTTATCATAGTCCTCCAGGCGATCACAGAGGAATTCAAGACATGTTGTCCCTGGGAGCTCCTCTATTCTGATGACCTTGCACTAATTGCGCAGTCACTATCAGAACTAGAGGAGAAGTTTAAGGTGTGGAAGCAAGGACTAGAATCAAAGGGCCTTAGAGTCAACCTAGCAAAAACCAAAATCCTAATAAGTAGGAAGGTAGATAAAACACAAACCCCTTCAGGTAGATGGCCCTGCTCAGTATGCAGTAAAGGAGTAGGTAGTAACTCTATAAGATGTACCCGGTGCAAGCTATGGACACATAAGAGGTACAGCAATATCAAAGGCAGATTAACTACAAAGTTAGTCTTTGTATGTGGCAGATGTTCAGGTGCAATAAACATTGTAAACAAACAGGAAACAACTTCTATCTCATTCCAGGGAGAAAAACTAGAGGTAGTTGATAGCTTCCGCTATCTGGGTGACCAAGTTAGTAGTGTGGGTGGGTGCGCTGAAAGTGTAACTGCTAGAATAAGAATAGCCTGGGCCAAGTTTAGAGAGCTCTTACCTCTGCTGGCGACAAAGGGACTCTCACTCAGGGTAAAAGGCAGACTGTATGAAGCATGTGTACGAACTGCCATGCTACATGGCATTGAAACATGGGCTGTGACTGCTGAGGACATGCGTAAGCTCACAAGGAATGAAGCCAGTATGCTCCGCTGGATGTGTAATGTAAATGTGCATACCCGTCAGAGTGTAAGTATCTTGAGAGAAAAGCTGAACATAAGAAGCGTCAGTAGTGGTGTGCAAGAGAGACGATTGCGCTGGTTTGGACATGTGGTGAGAATGAATGAGGATAGCTGCGTGAAAAAGTGCCACTCCCTAACAGTTGAGGGAACCCGTGGAAGAGGTAGGCCCAGGAAGACCTGGGCTGAGGTGGTGAGGCAAGACCTTCGAACATTGGGCCTCACCGAGGCGATGACTACTGACCGAGACCTTTGGAAATGTGCTGTGCGTGAGAAGACCCGGCAAGCCAAGTGAGATCATTGCCAGTGCCCCTGGACTGGCTCTTGTGCGGGTGGCACATAAGATGTACCATCCTGAGCATGACCGTTGCCAGTACCGCCTGACTGGCCTTGTAGGGTTTTCGAGTGAGATCGTTGCCAGTGCCCCTGGACTGGCCCTTGTGTGGGTGGCACATAAAAGACACCATTTCGAGCGTGGCCGTTTTTGTGCGGGTGACACGTAAAAGCACCCACTACACTCTCTGAGTGGTTGGCGTTAGGAAGGGCATCCAGCTGTAGAAACTCTGCCAAATTGGATTGGAGCCTGGTGTAGCCATCCGGTTGCACCAGTCCTCAGTCAAATCGTCCAACCCATGCTAGCATGGAAAGCGGACGTTAAACGATGATGATGATGATGATACACATACACATACCTACATGTATATCTACATATCCACATACACATACATACATGTATATCTACATGTATGTGCATGCATCTATCCACCTATATACCCACATGTATGTGTATGTATCTACCCACATATATACCTACATGTATGTGTATGTGTCTACCCACATATATACCTATGTATGTGTATGCATCTACCCACATATATACCTATGTATGTGTATGCATCTACCCACATATATACCTACATGTATGTGTATGCATCTATCCACTTATATACCTTCATGAATGTGTATGTATATATCCACCTATATACCTACATGTATATGTATGTGTCTATCCACTATATACCTACATGTATATGTATATATATATATCCACATATATACCTACATGTATATATAAAAATACATATATATTCACAAATGCATGCCCACACATACCTATATATATATCCACATATCTGTATATACACAGTTATACACATTTAATTATATATATAGTTATACATACACACATATATATATACACACACACATATATAGACACACAGACACATATATAGACACACACACACACATTTACAGACACACACACACACATTTACAGACACACACACACACATATACAGACACACACACATATATATATATACATATATATATATATGTATATATATATACACACACACACACACACACACACACACACACACACACACACACACACACACACACACACACACACACACACACACACAGATATAGAGACCTCAGTTTGTGCTCAAAAATATTATTTTGTAGATATTCCCGCTGGAATAGGTTTGATATGTACCTAATTAACCTAGTTTTATTAAAAAAGCCATGACATTCTAAGCTATTGTACGCAGTGAGGTACAGTGAATATCGCGTTAACTTCTTTTATGTGGAAGTTTCCCCAGTTGGCACATCATAACCACTTATGTCAGTCTATTTTTTTTTATTGCGAAGAGTAATGTTTTCTTTTTGTTTGAAGGTGACGATCTGTAACTTTTAACAATTTGAAGATGGCATTGTTTCTGCTCTTCGTCATTGGTTATCAGTTTGCTGTATTCCTCCATCGGCCGTATGCAATATCGTTTACCACTTTGAGTCCATATGCAATATCTCTTGCATTCACATAACTTTCATCATCATTCCATTCTTCAACATTCTTTTCAAGAAAAGTGTAGGGCACCTCCAAGATTTCAAGAAATCTTTTTGCGTTGGCAGTAATGAAATCCTGCAGTTGTTTCAGCTGCTTCAAGATTTATTGATACTCATTTGCCCGGTTTTGAGTCAACTGGTTTCTACAGAGTATGTTTCATTTTGTCTTTTATCTCATGTGAAACAGCTGAATCAAAAGATGCAAGTGCCACAAGCTCCTCAGAGAGGTACCACAAATGTCCCAAAGACTTATTGAGTGCAGCACCTGCAATTTTGTCATCCTTTTGCTTGTAGAGCTGCAGACTTAGCACAAAATGCAAATCTGAAGTGGGGGTGCATGAGGGTATGGGTGTCAGGTATCACGATCTGATGTATATCGCAGCTGAAAAGCAGTAAACATCTCTAAGTCTTTTTTCCTCTCTCAGTTTAAACTGAGATTTAAACATCCAAATTTTAATGCAGTAAATTAGCTTGGCCACCCATTGTGCTCTCTGATAACCACCAGGTGCTTTAAAGCGGTTTCCTGACTTGGTAGGTACTACTGAGGAAAATGAGCGTTAGCTCAAGCAATTCCTTGTAGTCATCATGAGGCTGCTGTTCATTAAGCTGAGCTTGAGCAATTTGAATCATTTCTTCAGCATCTGTCTTTTGCTGTTTGGTAATTGTTCTTGCCAATTTCCACCCACTTTGCTTTGAATCTCTTAAACAGTTGTATGTCAGGGCCAGTAGATGGCAAGGAGACAGAAAATGCACAATAAATACAAACTGAAAAATAACAATATACAAAATGTTCAGTGGATGGTAGCAACCTCTAAAATGTCTTCAATTGTGCTGAAATTTTGCATGTTCAGCTTTTGCACTAAATTAAATAAAATTAGAAGGTCTCTTAAATAAAATTAGAGGGGTGTATGAAATAAGTTATTTTGCATCACCCTAATATATACACACACACACATATATATACATACACCCCCACACACATATATATATATATATATATATATATACACACACACCCACATATATACACACACACATATATATATATATACACATATATACATATACACATATATACCCTAACTCTAACCAGTGTGCATGCGCTTTACCTTAGTTCAATGTTCTACGGTAAAATAAACATCATCATCATCATTGTTCAACGTCTGCTTTCCATGCTAGCATGGGTTGGACGATTTGACTGAGGACTGGCGAACCAGATGGCTACACCAGGCTCAAATTTGATTTGGCAGAGTTTCTACAGCTGGATGCCCTTCCTAATGCCAACCACTCCGAGTGTAGTGGGTGCTTTTACGTGCCACCGGCACGAAGGCCAGTCAAGCAGTACTAGCAACGGCCGTGCTGAAAATGGTGTATTTTACATGCCACCTGCACAGGAGCCAGTCCAGCAGCACTGGCAACAACTTTGCTCAAATGTCTTTTCCTGTGCCAGGAAGGCGACGCTGGTAACGATCACGCTCAAACGGTGCTATTTACATGCCACTGGCACGGAAGCCAGACAGCTGCTCTGGCAACGATCACGCTCGGTCAGTGCTCTTAGCACTCCACTGGTACAGGTGCCATCACGATTCACTTTCACTTGCCCCAACAGGTCTTCGCAAGCCGAGTTTAGTGTCCAATGAAGGAGACATTAGCATGGGTGCCAGTTGTCGAATTGATTTCGATTTCACTTGCCTCAACAGGTCTTCGCACGTATATTACAAAAAAAGTAACAAAAAAATAGAGCAAGCTTACCGTTTCAAATATATCCACATTTTTAAGAGGGTCCTGGGTACAGTTAGCTGCTCTCCATAAGAAAGCAATGGAGATGCTCAGCATGATTCGGAATAGACTTGATGAACAGATATCTCACCATATACTGGTTCTAGGTACTTACACCTCATCCAAGGTCTCCGAACAATTTCCTTCACAAATTGTACTTGGAACACTCCTAAAATGCGAATATCTCTGAAACGGTTAGTTTGCCCTGTCTTTTAATATGTTTTTTTGTAATCTACACGTTCATTTTACCCTAGAAAACTTGTTGGGAAAGATTCGGAGAATTTTATATCGACCGATGGGATCCATGTTGTACAGTAATGCCATCATTTCGGAAATCTGACAAGCTAGAAACAACAGCCAAATCGAGGATCAACTTTCTAAATACGTATTTTTGCATGCGTGTGTGCAAAAAATTTAATTTTTATATACCTCTCTTAATTCCAAAAGACCATGACCATAACATGTTGGGTTATGTTCGTCATGAAAACATTAAGAGAAAACACTTTAATTTCACTTCTTGTCATAGAGCGGGGGGAGGGGGTGTTTATTTCATTTTTCTTTTTTTTTTTTGAAAAATTGAAATTTTATAGAATTTTTTTTTCAGAATCATAATCTCCGTATTTTTCACGTATTTCGCAAAAAAAAAAAAAAAAAATTCTTAAAAAGTGAAAATTTAAGAAATTTAGGTGGGGATGGAATTTAAATTTTGAAATGCAGATTTTTTTTTGCAGATTCGGAATCTCCGCACTCGATATAGTGGGTTCCTGTAAAAAAAAAGATTTTTTTAAAATATCCCTAAGTGGGTGCGGTCTAATGTCTTTACCTCCGCCGATTTCTGCACCCCAGCCACTGACTTTGGATGATCATAACTTTCAGAAAAATGGATATTTTTTAATGAAATTTTCTACGAATATGTGTTATACCATGTAGATTCCGAATATACAAAACTTTTGGGCGAAAGTGTATTAGGAGGAGGTAGGGTGGGGAATTTCGGAAAATTCTCCGGCGTCCACTTCAATTAGTCTTAACTTTAAAGAAAATGGATATTTTTTAATGAAATTCTCCACAAACATACCTCGGACTATGTAGATTCCGAGAATATAATAATTTGGGGGGAAAACAATTGGGGGTTATTTTTGAGAACTGTCCCCCACTCGGGGGTATTTCGGAACAAGTCGTCCATATTTGTTTCGCTTTGTGCATCCGTAGATTTCTACTGAAGAACGGGCAATGAAGGCAAATGAAACCCTCACCAGAAAACTCGTTATGCTAAAAATAACAGCTACAGGTTTGATGCACAGAAATGTGTACATAATACGACTTATCTGTTGCGTGCGATCTTTTTTTCACTTTAAGTAAATACCCAGGTAAACATTTCGGCGCTTCTGTAGAAGCGCACCTCTCCAAGAAAATGACGCTTACTTGTCAAAAAAGTTACGGAAATGGGAAATATATCCAAAATAAATGAAGTGTGCAAAAAATTAGGAAGATTCATCTGTTTTTAAATATTTTATATTAAAAAAATAAAACAAACGCAAAACGGGCACTCGCGAATATAAACAAACACGTTGGACGATAACTTACTTTTACCAGTCAGATACTATTAATGATACAAGGGGCCCGCCAATATCGTCTGCGAATTGTAAGACCGTCTCACAATCTTTTTCGTAGAGGGTACTCGCGTCCGTGCTAGCTAGTCGTGAGTGGTCGATCCTATTATTTTTAAACTTCAAACTTCATTTGTTTTCTATTTTGATAAATTCTCTCTGTTGAAAATTGTGAGCACTTTCACTTCTGACAGCCAATAGCATGACAGTGCCGAATCTTCCTAATTTTTCGCACACTTCATTTATTTTGGATATATTTCCCATTTTCATAATCTTTTTTTTAGAAATTAGACGTCATTTTCTTGGAGAGGTGCGCTCCTAAAGAAGCGCCAATGTTTCTAACAGAAAGGCAGAAGACACCAGAAGCAAAAATAAATAATATACACGCACAGTTAAATATAGAAGTATAAAGTATAATTTGTTACATAATCTCTATAGTAAACAAGATAAATCCCCGTTTAAACTTTTTTAATTACATATATGTATGTGTGTGTGTGCGAGTGGTAGAAATCTACAGATGCACAAACGCACAAAACGGAGAAAGTGAAACAAATAGGGACGACTTTTTTCAAAACACCCTCGAGTGGGGAACGGTTCCCAATAATAAAATTCATATGTTCTCAGAATCTACGTAGTCCGAGGTATATTTGTAGAGAATTTCATAAAAAAAATATCCATTTTCTTGAAAGTTAAGACGAACTGAAGTGGACAGAATTTTAAAAATACATTAATTCTTTTTTTCTTTCTTTTCTCTCTTTTCTTTTTTCGTTTTAAATCTTCCAGAGATTCTCCAGGTGCAGGAGTGGCTGTGTGGTAAGTAGATTGCTTACCAACTACATGGTTCCGGGTTCAGTCCCACTGCCGGGCATCTTGGGTAAGTGTCTTCTACTATAACCTCAGGCCAACCAAAACCTTGTTAGTGGATTTGGTAGACGGAAACTGAAAGAAGCTCGTCCTCTCCGGCATTCGGCATGATAGATCGCTAGCCACTATACATTCTTTATTTTCTCTCCTTGTTTCTTTCTGTCGAGGTGCGTAGGCTCGAAACGGTAAAGACTTTTTCACTTCCCGAGCGTTATACTAATACATCTGTTTGTTGTCTACACCACTTGTCTTCGTCTTTTGTTTTTTTTTGTAAATTCTCTCCCTATACGTATATATATATATATATATATATCTACTACTATGAGAAAGTGTACATACAGATACAGGCCGAAATTCTTTACCTTGTATGCTTTACGTACAAACTGTTATACTATTACACTAACCTACCCGTCGTGGTATGGCAACTATGCAAGTAACGGTAAATAAATATTTCTATAAAAATGTTGATCATCTTCATCGTTCATCTTATAACCAGTACAATTGGTAAATAATACTTATCGTTACAATGGGTGACACATCGACTACACAACACTATAATATGATCGATACTGTTACACACACACACACACACACACATATATATATATATATACAGATGTGTGTATGTTTGTCTGTTTACGCCCTCGTTACTTAGCGGTTCGGCAATAGATTCCGATCCAATAAGTACTAGACTTACAAAGGAGGAGTCCTGGAGTCGATTTGTTCGACTAAAGGCGGTGCTCTAGCATGGCCGCAGTCAAATGACTAAAACAAATAAAAGAGTAAAAATAAGGTGCTATGAAGATGACTGCATACGCCAAATGTTTAAGAATATATAGTAATGACAACAAAAAAAATAGTCAATTCCGTCCGTAACCCTAACCCTAAAACACTAACCCTAACACCTTAGTGAAAATCGTGCCGGTGTTAATCTGAAAATTTACCTTGAAAATTTACCGAATAATGATCAAACTACATTATATAAACATCGTAGAGCTACTTAATAAAGAGAGACCTGCAACACTTCAGATTAAATTGGAAAATAACATTAATTTAGAATTCATAAAGTTTAAATAGAAAAAAACTAAATGTAACTCTTAACATTTTCAGTGTAACGAGCGAATGCTTTTAAAGAAAAAAAAAGAACATAGTTAATTACCTGTGAATAGCAGAAGAATTGTTAGAATAGCGTCCATGTTGATTCTCGCGACTAGTTTCAAAATAACACCTGGCAATGGCGAAAAACAGAGATAAAAAGAAACACTGAGAGGAGAAGCGGGAGAGAGAAAGAAGTTTTTCTTGGGTGATAGAAACTTGCGTGATCACTTATATTTGTGACAGGCATAAAAGTACATTTGGATTTCTATATAGCATGGATAAAGGAGGCGGAGTCAACGTATCTACGAATCGGTTATTTTAATATTACAGTGGAGAGATACATGCTAGCATAGTTATCCGCTTGAATGTGCGTAAGGAACAATGTAACAGGTTTTGGTAACTGACAATTTATCGGTAAATATTTCGTAAAGGACCCGTTCGCGGATTTTTTTTCTTTCAGATTATTTCGCATGCTTCGGTAGAGATGGACCACTTTTAGGCTATGGAGATTCCGATTCTGAAAAAAATTTTTTTGAAAAATTTCAATCCCCCCCCCACCAAGCAGGCTATTTACATGCTAGAAATAACAGCCAAATCTCACAAAACTAGTGTTAGGGTTAGGTTTAGGGTTAGGGTTAGGGTCAGGGTTAGGGTTAGGGTTTGAGTTAGGGTTAGGTTTACCCTGTGGATCTATATAAAATCCAGTGGGGGGGGAATCGAAATTTTGAAATTGAGAGTTTTGAAAATCTTTTTTCAGAATCAGAATCTCCATAGCCTAAAAAAATTTAAAAGTGGGGGTATACCCAGATTACATATACTCCATCTCCACCGCAGAGTGTGCTTGAGATAGCAGCCAAATCTTTTCTTTTCTGGAGAAAAAAAGCTGCTTACGTGTGATTTCAATGTCATTCGTTGAAAGCATGCGAAATAACCAGGAAAAGAAAAATGCGAAACAAAACTCCGTTGGTGGGAAACTTCGAAGTCTCCACCAACCTTCCCCCTTTTCTTTTCCGGAAAAAAGTGGCTTACCGCGGGTTTAGAAGTCAGCTGAAGAGATAACTGACACAAAAGAGCCGGTGTTGCTCCTTGGTCATAGCTGACACATAAGTGGAAGAGATAGAAAATTCTTTCTGTTATATAAGCTATGGTCAGTAATGTAGGTCAAACCTTAAACAAAGGACTGACCTTTCCTTGACCAGTACAGGTGTTAGGGGGTGGAGTGTTTCCTCATCAATCATCTAGTGTGGAGGATTTCCTGCTCGTTTTGACAAGCAACAAGCCGGTGGATTTAGTTTCAAATCTCAAGCAGGGTCAAGCTAGACCCTTACAAATGCACTCGAAAAAAACCTGTGGGAAAAAATTATTTCACACCGAGGTACGCACGGGTCCTTTACGAGGAAGGAATTTCAACCATGTTTCGTGGTCTGCTACCACAACAACTCCTTTATAGGATCCAGTTAGCTCAAGATATCATCAGGAGGAACCACGTCTGGTTTCAGCCCCTACTCCTCTACCGTTCTGACTTGGTGCCCCCCCCCCCCTTCGGAGGTATCTTCAGCTCTGATGTTGAGTGCATGTCTTCTTTCTTCTGTTCCCTGGCCTCTTCAATGAAGCATCAACCAGTGTCAGCAGCTGACTGACTGTCTTGTCAAATTTCCCTTTAAATACCTGTTGCTAGGCTCCAGCGGGCAGCCCCAGCAAGTTATCTCACCTGTTAGTTTTGAATGTGAGTAATCAGTTGGTTGAACAATTAGGGAAGTGTACTACTAATATAATTTTCAGGGCAAGTGAGCATGGTAAAAAACTCAATCCTTTCTGAGAGATTTCCACAGAGTTTCACAATGTTTGAGTCATTGGAATTGAACTCGCATATTGTTTGCAAAACAATGTTTTTGGGGTGAATTGAGTCAGGAAATAACTATTTGACTGATGTGTCTCCGACTCACACCACCACTTTTCAACAACGGAGAAACAATTTGGGATCTGTCCAGTTTGGCTCACAGATTTTTTAATTAATTTTTTTAACTAAACAGTTTGAAACCGCATATTGGTGGAATGTCTCATGCAGAACATGATTTACATTGAACATTTTTGACAAAACTTGGTATTTTAGGAGTTATTTCCTGTTAAAGTTGTTGTATTTGGGTAATTTCAACCACTCAACAACATGTACTAAGTTGAATAAAGCTACTGCTGTTTGTGATAGTAATTGAAGAACAACTTCCAGGTCATCGCTACTAAATGTCACCACTCTGTTCCATTTTTTATTTTTGTTTACTGTCTGTGTTGCATATTACACGCTTCTTTTTTTTTTTTTTTTGGTTCTTGTGCCGACACAAGTAACCAGTAAACATCAAAGAATCAACACCAAGAAGGAAGAAATATTATTTACATATATTTATTCATTTGCCTGACATTGGTGTTTTATCCACACATAAAACACACCGTGTTTAAAAGACCAATAGAGCTACGGGTCCACATGTTGTTGACATCTATGTAGTTTCAAAATGCATTATTTTGCAACTATGAGATGTATTGTTATTGTCATGATTTTATCTTACTATAATCCATAACAAACACATTTCGTCAATATAAAAGTCTTTATTAGATTAAAAATAACATTATCAAAGCATGAAGGTAGGAATGCATGGTGCTGACTAGAAAGAAGAAAGGATAAAGGTGGCATTGTCTTCGCTCAACATACAAAAGAACAGAGTGGTGACATTTAGTAGAGATGACCCAGAAGTTGTTCCTCTTCGATTACTATCACAAACAACAGTAGCTTTCTTCAACTGAATACACATCATTAATTGGTTGAAATTACCCAAATATGACAACTTTAACATGAAATAATTTCTAAAATACTAAATTTTGTCAAAAATGCTCAAAGTGAACCGTGTTCTGCATGAGACATTCCACCAGTATACAAAGTTTCAAACTGTTTAGTTAAAAAATTAATTTTAAAATCTGTGTTCCAAACTGAACAGATCTACAATTTGACCAAACAACAGTTAAAAATCTTTTTTAATTCATCCATTTAAAAAAGAAATTCTTTCAATTTTCATTTATTTACATACAAGGGTTCAGTCCCACTGTGGGGCTCCTTGAACAATTGTTTTCTAGTATAGCCTTAGGCCGACCAAAGCCTTGTGAGTGAATTTGGTAGACAGAAATGTATATATTTGTGTATGTGTCTGTGTTTGTTCCCCAACCACCACTTGACAACCCATGTTGGTGTGTTTAGGTCCCCGTAACTTAGCATTTCAGTGAATCCTTAGATTCCATTGAGGTCGACTTTGCCTTTCATTCTTTCAGAGTCAATAAATTAAGTGCCAGCTGCATACTGGGTTCGATCTAATTGACTTGCCCCCTCCCCCAAAATTTCGGGCCTTGTACCTAGAGTAGAAAAGATTATATAATCCTTAAGCTTAATATTGGTAGCCATCTCCTAGTTTATAAAGAAAATACAAAAATCCTTGTATAGAACTGTGTGCTTCCAGTGACATGGTGTTTGGCTGTTGTGCGCATGCTCACATGACCGAGGTAGGAAGCTGCACACCAGGAGAGAGAGCACTGTGGCTCACACAGTGCTGACCCTGGTGTGCTGGTGAAAGGTAGTGTTTCTTTTTGACTCCATGTGTGTTGTGCTTAAAAATGTGTTTATATTCTTGAATTTGATAGAGTGTAGAATTAGATTATTATCCTGTTTCCAGCTACAGTGTTGCTGCCAGGATTTGAAAAATAGGGCAGATTTTCCCCCCTTATTTTATGATTTAGGGGGTGATTTTTGAAAAACAAGGGGGAATTCGCAGTGGTGTTTAGTGAACAAATTAAACACACTAACCAGCAGTGGCTAAAGTGCGAACCATTCAAGTTTATGTATAAATATTCTTTTTATATGTTTGTTTCCTTTTACACAATATTAAAACAATGGCTAAACATTTTCTGAAGCAGCACCCACCACTAATTTTATCTACGAGCCACCACTGTATTCATATATATGTATACCAACACATACACATACATATAAACATATAACATCCATTCTTCTAAAAAAAAAGATCTTTTGGCAATTAAAAAAAATAGAAGTAATCTTCCTTGCACTAGTGGATTGTCAGAGCAAAGGTTTCAATCCTGCAGCAGAAAGCGTGAGATTATTCTACCCACACACATGATTTTCTGCTTCCTAATCTAAGCAGAATTAGTTATTATTTACCTTTTTTTTAAATTCATTTATTTATCTATTTCATTTATTTATTATAACTTTTTTTTTTTTTTAGTAGTATCGAATTGGTGGTAAGATATTGGGTTTCCATCTAGTAGAAATTGTTGTATTTTGTATTGATGTCTGAGATGTGCATGATGTCGTTGGGTTGCTAATGGGTGGTTCGTGCCCGTTGAGGTGATGACTGTGGAAGCACACATTCTGTAAGTGCAGTCATCTGCTGTGGGTGTTGTAGTTCTTGTTGGTGTTGCCACTGATGCTTCAAGTGTTGTGCATGTTATCCTTGGCAGCTTTGGTGTTGGGCGAATGTGGGCCCTGTTTCGTCTCAGTTGCTTACTAGATTCAGTTTGTATAATGCATGATCTTAAGAGTTTCAGCTCTACTGACAACTTGTGTTGGGATCCATGTTTTGGTTATAGGATCTTGAGTATGCACATGTTGTTCTCCAAGTATCTCAGGTAAGTACTGTGCATGTTTGTTATAATATTCCTGTCCTTGCTTTTGAGAGGCTGCTAGCTTTGCCCTTGTCTCTTCCTGGTCAATAGGAGGTTGGATTTTTGTTGATAGGGTGGGTTTATATTTCCTGCCATTCAGCATATCTGCTGGAAACTTCATGTCAATCCTCAGTAGTGTTGCTCATAAGGACAGAAGTGCCAGGCATTTGACTAGTGTTTTCTTGATTGTCTACACCTGTCTTTCTATGAATCCTTGATCTTTGGGGTAGTGTAGTGATGAGGTTATGATGTTGAACCCATACTCATTGGCTAGCTTTTTGAATTCCTGAGATGTGACCTGGGTTCCATTGTCACATATGATCTGCTCAGAAATTCCTTGCTCAGCCAGCAGTCATCGAGCCACTGAAGTTATTGTTTTGGCTTTCAGGTCTTTCACCTTTTTCTCCACCTGGATTGCTGTCGTACTGCAGTTAGACATGCAATGTCCTTTTGCTTCATGCAGGAGCAGGAGAAGCAACTCAAAATACAATCCTTTCATTTTCCACATCAAAAGCAGGGAAATTCAATATCCCTGTCGAAAGTTAGGATTAAAAAAAAACATGATTTATCTAGTGTCATAACTAAGACTAAAAACGCTTTAAAATTTTGCCAGTTCAATATAATGTATGGGAAAATTTAATGTCCTTTTATTCCAGAAATGTTAAACAATTAATTGTGAATCATATGTTTCAGTGAAGAATAGTGCATGCCATTTTCACAACTTGAATCCAAACTGACACATGTTTAATTTAAGGTATGTTAAATTGGGATGGAAAAAGATGTTAAAATTGTTTTTTCTAAGCATCAACAAACATTATGGCATTTACATTTAAAGCTAATAATTGATGGCTATTAACATTTGACAGATTATTTGTTTTGATGCATGTAGCCAAAAACAAACATAAACCTACCACAGCTCAAAATATATTTCAAATTTCTTAATGAAACCCTACAGAAATAGATATCATTAGGAGAGCTACAGATAGCCTGTCTACAGATTTCAAACAGACAGTTCTTTAATAATAAGTATAATTAACGAATCTTTTTTAGATGTTCGTTTATTTTTTTTGGGAACTAATTTTCTCAGATGATGAGGATGATGATGGATGCTTCTAAAGCCACTGCCTGTCATTCAGTTTCCAAAAGAGAGAGCATCTCAACCTCACTTGTCTCAATAGCCAAGTAGATATCCACAGCCAACTGACATTCACAATATGCCAAAAGAAAGAAGTGCAAATATAGCTCCTCTCAACTTGTCAGGAAAATCTGAGCAGTTGTTGCATGGTAAGTCAATATTATATCATTGGTATACTTTAGGGTGTGTGGAAAGTGATTTCAAATTTATTTATAAACGGAAAAATAAAACATTTTGTGCTTGAAAGCAGCTCTTGGGATTATTGCATGGAGAGCTATGTTTGAAATGTCAGCTTTCACTCTGATACATAGTTACAGTGCTTAAGAAATAACTGGCAGGTAAATGAAGGTAGAGTCAAATGAAAAAACATTTTCAAGAATTTTATCAATTTAACCTATCTTGTTTCAAAAGGATTACTTAAAAACAATAGATTGTATAACTCATCCTAACTGGTCTGTTGATATTTGTGTGATGATATCATAAGTTTTAGCTTCAGATAGCTGCATTGTCTCCATGTTCAACATTTTCTCATTTGCTTGTATTAGCTTGAGAAATATATTACTGTAATGTTAACTTTGATGTCGTTTATTATTCTAAAGGCCCTCGAGATACTGAAACAAGGTGCCACTTCCTTGTTAAATAGGTATCATAATTCCCATTTCTGGAATATGAAACCCCTACCCCTAATCACAGCAAACTAGAAAAGGCAAATAAATATTAGTGTTATACAAGACCTTATATAAGGCCACAGTAGTTGATTGTTGGTTTAGTGATCTCTTCGATTCCAGAAAGCAAATGTGAAATGCAATTATTATTGATTGTGTATTTTCAGTATATCTGTAAACTACTAATGTCATGAGGTATACTCAGCAAGTATTTTGTAACTCTACTCTACCTTTTTTCATCATCATCATCATCATCATCATCGTTTAACGTCCGCTTTCCATGCTAGCGTGGGTTGGACGATTTGACTGAGGACTGGTGAACCAGATGGCTACACCAGGCTCCAATCTGATTTGGCAGAGTTTCTACAGCTGGATGCCCTTCCTAACGCCAACCACTCCGAGAGTGTAGTGGGTGCTTTTATGTGCCACCGGCACGGAGGCCAGTCAGGCGGTACTGGCAACAGCCACACTCAAAATGGTGTATTTTACGTGCCACCTGCACAGGAGCCAGTCCAGCGGAACTAGCAACGATCTCGCTTGAATGGCTTTACACATGCCACCGGCACAAGTGCCAGGAAGGCGACGCTGGGCACAGGTGCCATCACAATTTCACTTTCGCTTGCCCCAACAGGTCTTTGCAAGCTGAGTTTAGTGTCTAATGAAGGAGACGACGTTGGCATGGGTGCCAGTCATCGAATGTAGTTCGATTTCGATTTCACTTGCCCCAACAGGTCTTTGCAAGCAGAGTTTAGTGTCCAATGAAGGAAGGTATCCATAAGTGGGCTGGCTACACCCCTGGCAGAGGCCTTAGATTTAGGTCTCACTTGGTTTGCTGGGTCTTCTCATGCACAGCATATTTTCAAACGTCTCGGTCAGAAGTCATCGCCTCGGTGAGGCCCAATGTTCGAAGGTTGTGCTTCACTACCTCATCCCAGGTCTTCCTGGGCCTACCTCTTCCACAGGTTCCCTCAACTGCTAGGGTGTGGCACTTTTTCACACAGCTATCCTCATCCATTCTCGCCACATGACCATATCAGCGCAATCGTCTCTCTTGCACACCACAACTGATCCTTCTTAGGTTCAACTTTTCTCTCTGTCTAGTATGCACACTGACATTACACATACATCGGAGCATACTGGCTTCATTCCTTGCAAGCCTGCGCATGTCCTCAGCAGTCAAGGCCCATGTTTCACTGCCATGTAGCATGGTTGTTCGTACACATGCGTCATACAGTCTGCCTTTTACTCTGAGAGAGAGGCCCCTTGTCACTAGCAGAGGTAAGAGCTCTCTAAACTTTGCCCAGGCTATTCTTATTCTAGCAACTACACTTTCAGTGCACCCTTCCCCTCTACTAACTTGGTCCCCTTGATAGTGGAAGCTATCAACTTAGTCTAGTTTTTCTCCCTGGAATGCAGCCAAAGTTGTTTTCTGCACATTTCCAGTGTTTATTGCTCCTGAACATCTGTCACATACAAAAACTATCTTCCTAGTTAACCTTCCTTTGATATTGCTGCACCTCTTATGTGTCCATAGCTTGCACTGGGTACATCTTATAGAGTTTCTACCCACGCCTTTTCTACAGATCGAGCAGGGCCATCTACCTGAAGGGGTTTGTGGTTTGTCTACCTTCCTACTTAGAACTTTGGTTTCAGCTAGGTTGACTCTAAGGCCCTTCGATTCTAGTCCTTGCTTCCACACCTGAAACTTCTCTAGTTCTGATAGTGACTCAGCAATTAGTGCAAGGTCATCAGCATAGAGGAGCTCCTAGGGGCATCCTGTCTTGAATTCCTTTGTCATCGCCTGGAGGACTATGGTAAATAGGAGGGGGCTGAGGACAGAACCTTGGTGGACTCCTACCTCTATCCAGAATTCTTCACTGTACTCATTGCCAACTCTCACCTTACTGACAGCGTCCCTGTACATGGCTCGCACAGCTCTCACTAACCATTCTTCTATCCCTAGTTTCCTCATTGACCACCAGATAAGAGATCGGGGGACCCTGTCAAAGGCTTTCTCCATGTCAACGAAAGCCAGGTACAGAGGTTTATCTTTGGCTAGGTTTTTCTCCTGCAACTGTCTTACCAGAAATATAGCATCAGTGGTGCTTTTCTCTGGCACAAACCCAAACTGCATCTTATCTAAACTGACTCTCTCCCTAATTAGTTGGGCTATGACCCTCTCCATGACTTTCATTACCTGATCTAACTACTTGATACCTCTGTAATTATTTGTACCTAAAGTATTACCTTTACCTTTGTAGCAGTTTACTATGGTGCTGCTACACCAGTCATTGGGTATGACTCCTTCGTGTATCACCTGGTTCGTAATACAGGTGACTAGGCTGTAGCCGACACTGCCAGATATTTTGAGCATCTCTGCAGTGATTCCTGATGGGCCGGGGGCTTTCCCTGTCTTCATACTCTTAATTGCTTTATCTACCATGGTACTGTCAACTTGGATAGCTGGTCCCTCTGTTGGGTCGACATTCGGCAGACTCTCTTTCTCACATTCATTCTTTTTATTGGGCAATCTTTTGTGGTGGCGTCTCCAAACCTCTTTCTTTGCAGCCTCGTTTAGTGCAAGCGTACCATCATCCATGCGAACACGTTTCCCTCCCACGACCTCACGATTCTCTCTCACACACTGTCTTGCAACACGAAATACCTCAAATCTTTGATCCTCATGGTGCAGAACATTGGCCAATTTTTTCTTATCTACTTCCCCTCTGGCTAAATAAACCTATCGCTTAGCTTCCTTTCTGGCAGTCTGATACAATTTCCTGCTACCACCGTTCTTCCAGTCCTTCCAAGTCTGTTTCTTTTGTCTAATAGCCCTGTCAACATCATTGTTCTACCACCACGTCATTTTGGTGAGAGAGGGGACTTTGTACCATCCACAGATCTGGTCAGTGGCCCTCAGCAGGTTGTCCAATAGAAACCTCCAGTTGTCTTCTACATCGTGTGAAGCTACATCCCCTTCTATTTCATCAAAGACTTCGAGTAATAAGTCTCTAAATCTCTGTCCATCCATAGGATCTTTGAGCTTCCAGACCCTTCTCCTCCATGCTGGTCATCTTCTGGGCAACCACTTAGCCCTGATACTGAAGTCACTAACTACTAGTCTATGTTGTGGGGTACATTCTTCGCCTGGGAAGGTTTTGGCATTTATAAGCAGCCATCTTTCCCTTTTTCTGGCGAGGATGTAGTCAATTTGGCTAGTGTGTCTGCCAGAACGGTAGGTGACTAGGTGACTGGCAGGTTTCCTGAAGTTAGTATTGTAAACCATAATGTCATTTGCATCACAGAACTCCAGCAGCCTGGTTCCCTCCTCATTGTGGGAACCAAAACCATAGCCTCCATGTACGCCATGGAAGCCCCCTGAATGTTGTCCAACATAACCATTGAAGTCACCAGCCACAAAGAGAAGGTCCCTGTCATTCGTCGGCGAGGTAGTCTGCAAGAAGGCGTCATAAAATTGGTCTTTCTGTCCATCGGGTAGCCCGGGCTGAGGGGCATAGGCGAAGATAATGGTTGCTAACCCATGGTGAAGGACTAATCTGATCTTAAGTATTCTATCGCATACTCTGGCTACCTTGATTACCTTATCCACCCATTTCTCTGCAAGAAGTATACCCACTCCCCCGACCCTGTCTGTGTTCCCTGCCCAGAAAATCTTGTACCTGTGTTCTTTCAGGATCAGCAACTATTCACTACAATTGAAAAAATTCAAGAGGAACAGTCCCAGCAGAGGGAAATGCTGCAGTCTATACTGCAGCTAATTCAAAATATTCTATCCTCATCCTCCATTTCAGAGACAAGAAACCTTCCTGATACAATTCATTTCTCTCGTCAAAAGGATGTTGAGGTTTTAGAAGCTGAGTTAAGTGATGGTGCGGTTCAAAACATGGTAAGTTGTACATTTTACATTTTCGTGGTTTTACCTGCTGGTTAATTAATAACCTTTCTGCTCCTCTCTAACTGATCTGTCTACTTACATGTGACAATTGCTTCCTCCATTCTTCACATGTGTGCATTTCCATATCCCACACACACTCCCAAGAAACTCACACCCATCATTGTGTGCTCATCTCAGTACTCATAACCTCAGATTTGGTTTTTTTTTAATGTATAGTAATTAAAAAATATTTAAGAGCATCAACCTGATATTCAGTTGAAAAGATTATTTGATTAAGGTCCCAGCAGAAACCTCAGAAAGTAACATGGTGCTTGTATACTCTGGTTTACAAGTTCTGTTTTACTGGTAAAATAAGATAAGTTAACCAATTGCATTGGGTTTAAATCATGTGGCAAGTGACCATCATATGCATAAACAATTTACAAAACTTGATCCTATTTGTCACAAAATAGCCTAGATGCTGAAATTGTTGTTGTGCACCATATGTAATTGAACGATGGGATATCTTTCTGGACTCTTATATTTGCCAACCCAAATTCATGACTCTGTCATTAAAACAAAATTGTTTATAATTCAAATATGTTTGGAATGATTGACAAATTTTCTAAACTGTCAAAGGTAGCTGTGCTTTTTTGTGTTCTCATAATATAAAGTGTTAATGTATTATCAGTCATTTAGCCTGTAGTGTGTAAAACTTTATGACAGAACCTATCCATTTTCAGGTTAATTACCTTGCTGTGCTTGGGGGTAAAAATACTAGTGAAACAGTGTGAAGAATACTATGCCATGTCCTGACCAGCAAATTAAGCAAGTTATATGACTGGTATGGCAAAAAAGACAAACTTTCATTTGGCCAGTTGAAACTTTCATCAGTGATTCACAGTAAGTATCAAAGATACCAGCCTTTGTATATTCAATTCCCAAAATTGAATAGCCATCTCCTAGGAATAAGCCAATATGTGTATTATTGGCATTTGCCGATATCCAATAACTCAATTCAATATGAACCAACATCGATATCTGTGCTCTGTTTGCACAGGTGAGATAATGCCACTCAGATAAGGAACTTCATCTTACTGGATGAAGTGCTGTCAACGTTTTCTAAGCTGAACTATTAGATATCAACAGTCAGCATGACTCAACAAATCATCCTGGGTGGAACTGTATTTGGGGCATGTCTGTTTCTGTTTCTAAACATTTTTCAAGATCAGCTATCACCGTGTTGTGCAGCCGACTACCAATCATATCTCAGCAGAATTCTCATCTTTTGCTGATACCAATACCATGCCAATAATTCACTTTTCTTCAAAACCATGTCAGTTACCTCCAGCACTCAACCAATTAACAAAGCTGTTGTATTGACATTAATGTTATGAGGTTTATGCATTATGGAGGTGAAACACGCAATTTTTTTCTAATATCATTTTGAAAGAGCTCAGATCTATGTTAGCTATTTACCCAAATCATTGATCAAAACAGCCAAAAAATAAACCAGTATAAGATTACTACAGCTTGAAATTTCTTGGGACTCTTTCAGCAAACCCACACAGATATGGATATCTTTAGAAGTGGCTCATCAAGCCATTTCTTACAATATCCGTATCTGTATGGTTTTGTTGAAAAAATGTAAGAATTATCTTTGAAAAATGGACATATGCTAGTTTGACTTTCAGAGTGTTGTGATTAATCACTATGTTCAGACACTGAATATCATATATGTGAGGATAACTGCTGGCAGATCTCCATGCAGGTAGGCCTGTGTCCACATACAACACTAAAAATGAAAATCATGCTACAGGCCTTACCAATTTCTTAATCAGGATTCCTGCTGATCCTTGAATTCCTTGAATGCCCTTGAATTTTAAAAGTAAAATTCCAGGCCTGTAAAAGCCTTGAAAATTATCCAGACACACAGAAATCCTTGAAAACTTTGGATTTTATATTTAAAATTTTTATATTCAGTCCACTCCCCATACTACAGAAGAAATATTGTTCTACTTAAACTATTAGTCTGAATTCATATTTGCAATGTTTCCACATCAGTGTTGGTTGCTTGTACAGGCAACCAACACTGGTGTGGAAACATTGCTACACATTAGTCATGAACTTGAGGAAATAGATTAGGTGATATTTAAACAATATGATTTGAGAACCTAAGTAGTGTAAATAGTTTTGTTTTATCAGAAGGATGTCCTTGGAAACCCTTGAATTTTTTGTGGAGTGGTCATGACATTCCTTGAATCTAGCTTGAAAATACCTTTGGAAAACTTTGAAAACCTTTGAATTTTCATTTTAAAAACCCACAGGAACACTGTTAATTGCTTTTGATGCTTGACAAAAAGGCTATTATTCTACATTTTGCTTTACATTTGAGTATATATTTTATCCTTTGCTCATAGTGTATTGAAAATGGCTGCATTTTTTAATTTTGATTTGCAGTCGTTGGACTGAAAATGGCCCTAGGCTGGGCATATGATGATATCAATATTCACTTTGAGTGCTGTTTTAGCCAGACTGTGTGTGTGGAGGGAGGAGTGGTTGTACTTGCTTTGGTAGGTTCTGATATAAAACAGTAGTGAACATTTATGAATGTGAAGCTTTCAGTTTGTATTTGTTTTCAACTGTTGAGTTAGTCAAATCCATGGAATTTCTGCCAGTAGATTGTTGTTTTTGTGAATAGTACATGAGTAAATGGATGTGAGTGCATTTGTTATTCTCACATTAAGAACTACTTTTAAGTAACCTAATTAATTAATTTCAGGGGCTGTTCGCAAGACTATGAAAAATGCAACAGAAGCAGAGGTTGAGTTGGTGACTCGAAAATGGACTGCCAGTGACAGAAATGGTGGCTGAAGGAGAAGAGAAATAAATTTGGACATGACAGCTCTTGACAATGAATCTGCCACAGATCTTGGGTCTGCACAAATTGAAAATTAAGATAACCCATTTACAGGTTACCTCAATTTTCTAAGGTAATCTATTTTAGCAATGCACTGGTAACAATAAGCTGAATAACTTTGCATACAATGGTTTTGTCTTCCATTCAAATTACTTATTCACTGGGTTAGTATGTAATACTCCTATCTGTGGTTTCAAATACAATTTTATTGATGATATCTTTTCACATTTAATGTGTTTTTCCAATCTCTGCACATTTTAAATATATTTATTTTTAACAAATCTCCCAAATTTTAAGTCATAAAATTGAACCCTAAAATGAATACCATTACTCCTTATTTACCAGTTTTTAAGTGCAGATATGAATGATAGTTGAACTTTGTCACAAATAGGCACAGCTGTATAAGTGACCTAAATATCAAGTAAATGAATATCTTAGTTTTGCAGTGTATATTGGCCAGTATATTTTGTCTTCATTTTTATTAACTTTTAAATGTTGTAATTTACTTTCATTGTGTTGTAAATAGCCATTTTTCAAAGTTATAGTTTATAAAATAAATGATGTTTGCAAAGAAAAATGAGTTCTATTCTTTTCCTTTTTTTCTTTTATTTGTTTCAGTCATTTGACTGCGGCCATGCTGAAGCACCACCTTTATTCGAGCAAATCGACCCTAGGAATATTCTTTGTAAGCCTAGTACTTATTCTATCAGTCTTTCTTGCCAAACCGCTAAGTTACGTAAACACACCAGCATCAGTTGTCAAGCGATGTTGGGGGGACAAACACAGACACACAAACATATATATATATATATGCGACAGGCTTCTTTCAGTTTCCATCTACCAAATCCACTCACAAGGCTTTGGTCGGCTATAGTAGATGACACTTGCCTAAGGTGCCACGCAGTGGGACTGAACCCAGAACCATGTGGTTGGTAAGCAAGCTACTTACCACACAGCCACTCCTGCGCCTCAGTTGTTCATTTAAAAATTTGTTTTCTGGCAATTTCTACATGATTTTTCAGATATTCTCATACACATGCCATGTAAACTGATGTTCATACACTTACATCTTCAAAATAGATTTAATATTGTTTCTATTTAGCAATGGGTGGTGCCTTAGGTGCCTATAACTTTGGAAAGTTGAACTATGAACTTTTATGCTTCTTTTTATTCTCTCTTTCCATCTCCTTATTCTATTACTCTCTTCCTCTATGTTATCATCTTATTAATATATAGCCTACCATTTTCCCCCCTATTTATCTCTGAATATTCCAGGAATATTCCAGGAATACTCGGGAATATTCCAGAAAAAGCTGTAAGATTTTGAAATTCTTCCTATAATAATATTGTATATGACATGAGATGTTTGACTTGCCTTAATGTTTGACGTCTCATTTAACAATTATATATCCGCTGCATCAGAAATCTGCAATGGCTCCATAACTACCGTCTCATTACAGAACTTACCTAGCGTATATAATCACCTGTGAACTAAACTCCCATACTGTATATATCTTTATATATATATATATATATATATATATAGATAGATATACGTAGGTAAATTGAAAATTAGAGGTAATACTTGACAATTGTAAGCACCTGTGTATTCCAGCTGGTGGTTGCGGTGAAGGAATAAATTGTAAATCCAAAAGAAAAAAATAACAACAAAACTACAAAGGATTCCGCGGTACACGTGTTTCAAGCTCTACATGTGTATAATATAATATAACATAATATAATATAACATAATATAATGATGATGATGAATATGTGTATAATCTACAATGTAAAGCTATCTTCAGCCGCAAAAATTATCTCTCTCCCAGGAAATTATACCATCTTGACGTTGAAGTAAGAAGAAATGTGTGATGTAAGAGGTGAAGATCCTTTCGGTATTTTGTATAGTACTATATCTGGCATAAAAAAGGCCAAGAATAAACTTACCATTCAAAGAACTGACCAGCTATAAACATGATTTTCTTCTTTTCTCTTTCCCATTGACACTCCTTTTAGATACACAGGTACATACACACGTACACACACAGACACACACACCAACACAAAAACACACACACCCACCCTCTCTCTATCTCTCACTTTTCCCTCCATTCCTCACCCTCTCTTACTATCCTATATATCTTTCTCTCCACCCCTATACACTCAATAAAAC
>NC_142940.1:27767630-27770663 GCF_046866305.1 Octopus bimaculoides
ACTGCTCGTCCCTAGGCCGGCTCTTGCTTCTTGCGTTGCTCCAACTATATCGGCATGTTTTAGTATTCCGATCGCCCTGTTTACTGCCTCTTCCGCATTCCATTTCCTCCCTGTTCATACCTTTGGCGGGTTTTCTCGGATGCTCTGATCTTTTGAATACCTTAGCATCATTACTGTCCTCGCCTTTCCTGCTTTATATTCTTCGGTGATCGATGCTATTGGAAGTTGCAGCACGGGTTTTCCATATAGTGCAGTTGTATTGAGTGGTTTCGGCAGACCAAGCCATTTTCTGATAAACACACTGCATCTTTGTTCTATCTTTTCTACTCTACTCAAGGCTATTTCGTACATTTGCAATGGCCACATTATCCTTGGGTACAGTCCAAATTGCAGTATCCAACATTTGAATTTTCCCGGCAGTGTTGTTCTGTCAATTGCCTTCAATCCTTGTTCTACTAACTCGTGTGTCTCTTTCCCTTGCTTCTTATCATTTAATAAGTCTCTATACCATCTGCCGAGACTCTTTACTGGTTGTTCTTTCACCGTTTGTATGTCTTCACCTCCTATCCTGAATTTCACTTCTTCTTGCACTCCTTTCACGAAAGCCACGCTTCGAGATTTTTTGGCTTTGAATTTCATTCTTGCCCATCCTATTACTTCATCCAACCGCTCTAACTGCTTCTCTGCTGCTTCTCTACTTTCCGATAGTAGAGTGATATATATAAATTATATATATATATATGCACACATTATATATATACATACGCGTTAAATATATGTATATGTATACGCATTATATATACATATATATACATGATATATATATATATATACATATTTGTTTTGCAAGATTTTTGATGTGAAATCGTGTGTTGAAACAGATGTTGTTGTACTTGGGGATGGTCATATTACCAGTTTAGCCAATAAAAACACACGCACTGTATATTTGGTGTTAATTTGCTTCAGCTTTATATTACATTAATCTTAATCTTATTTCGGCCAGAGTTCTTTCGTCACACTTCTGTGACCTCATCAGTGGTCCTTTGTTTCCTTCTTTCTTATGTGTGTCTCACCTTGCTAACTATCAGCCATTTTGTATTTTGTATTCCTATTGTATGTGTCTACGCATGCGTGTCCTTCAACGTGTCTGTGTCTTTTGTAAGTGCATGTGTATATGGGGAGTGTCTGTATCACCTATATTCTCTGTTAATACGTGTTCGTTTGTATTTGGGCCTCCTACTTAGATTGACATATGACGATGTATATCTAGATAGTGGTGAAGACATTATTTCGGCCTACCTAATGGCATCTGGAAAATGTAAAACTGCTGTCAGAGAAAAACCATTGTTCCACCGTGGGAAAAGTTCTGTCGCAGTTTAATTTAAATTTGACTATGGTGGATCGAATCCACTTCATGCATGCAAGATCTACTACTACTACTACTACTACTACTACTACTACACACACACACACGCACACACACACACACACACACACACACACACATATATATATACACACACATTATATATGTGCTATAGTAAGTGACCCTAAAACGCGTGAAACCAGACTCAACGAACTGAAAGGCTTCCTTACTATACAAAAATACCCTTTAGGCCTAATTAATGAAGGAATTAAAAAGGCGATGGAACTGAATATCACCCAACTACGGACACCAAAGGAAAAAGTTAATGAAAACACGATTCCGTTCATTAACACATACAGTCCTGGAATAACTAACATATTCTACGTCATAAAATCGAACTTGCTTATACTCCTTCAAAGCCCCAAGAAGAAAACTCTGATTGAAAAAAACACCTTACGGAATAGCAGACGCCAGCCAAAAAACCTTAAAAAACACCTCACAAGGGCAGAATTCAGATCAGAGACTAAACCAGAATTCATAGTAAAAGAATGTGGTGATAGGAGATGTGGAACGTGTAACAATACCAACAAATACAAATACATAGAAAGTGGTTCCAACATAAAATTCAAGAACGGATCTATTTTTAAAATAAATGCAGATATGAACTGCAAAACACAAAATCTCATACACTGCATCACCTGTCCAAACTGTAAAGAAAATTACATTGGCGAAACGAATAACTCACTCTGCCAACGTGCAAGAATTCACAGGCAACATATCCGACAAGAAGAACTAAGAATGATTCCATTGAGTAAACATCTGGAAATATACGGAAAGTTCAAAATCTTTCCCTTTTATAAATGTACACGGGACGATCCACAATACCGAAAGGCAATGGAACTACTCTTCATAAAAAAATTTTCCCCGAAGTTAAATGTTTGAAAGAGAAAAAAGAAAAACAAGGAATACGTTTTGTATGTATATATATGTATATATGTGTGATATGATATATATAGTTATTTTTACTAATTGATTTTACTAATTTGATTTTTCAAATTTACAAATATTATACTAATATACTCTCATGCAGAACTACACCTTACCAAAATAAATAAATAAATGAATGTATGACAGGAATATATTCTAAATAGGACTCAAAGTATATAAAACGAAAGGACAAAGAATATAAAAGGAAAGAACTAAAAACAAAGAAAAAACAGGAAGGCATTTTTTGTTTTATTTATATTTTCTATTTATCATTCTCTTATTTTTCTTCTCTCTTCTTTCAGTTTTCTTTTCTTCCTTCCTTTACCATCCCTAGAAACCCTCTCAAAACAATAGAGTAAGTAGTAAACAAGCTTTTACCCTTTTTTTTTTTGACACTCCTTAAAAAGACCATTTCAATACAATGGCCCTTCTCTCTCTCTTTTACCACATCCATCTCTCTACCTGTCTGACTATCAGTCTATCTATCTCTCTATCTGCCTGTCTATCTATCTATCTGCTTATACATCTTCCATTGTCTCCAAAGCCTCACCCCCAAAAAACAAAAAAAACAAAAAAGCAAAACAATGTTCTGTTATAAACAAAACCCCCAAAAACACCTGTTTTATATAAATAAGCAAGATTTCGGTATTTTCACAGAATTATATTTGACAAGTTCGAAA
>NC_142940.1:28001163-28018663 GCF_046866305.1 Octopus bimaculoides
ATACACACACATAGTAGTACAGATTAGCAAGTGGGAAAAAATTGGTAACTGCATAAATAAGGGTGTGAATACATATAAGCATATAGGAACAAATGAGCAATTGAGCAAATTGGCAAAAAGAAAAAAACTAAATGGGTGTGCAGGTACTAGTTCCTTACAGCCGTTTATGCCAAGAGGCAACGAAATCTTCCAGGTTATCTCCATTCCTTCAGTGCTTTTTGCCAATTTGCTCATTTGCTCAATTGCTCATTTGTTTCTATATGCTTATATGTATTCACACCCTTGTTTATGCAGTTACCGGCTTTTTCCACTCGCTAATCTGTACCACTCATACATGTGTGTGTATTCATCCAACCTCAACCTCTAACTCACACAGAAATATATATATATATATATATTATTTAGTCAAGGAACTAAAGTCCCTTAAGGGATGCAAGCATCCTAGTTCTCCGGCTCATACCAGTGTTCAGTAAAAACTAAGTATATTAGTTCATCACTGAAACATAGGCATTTAAAAGAACTTTATGAATGAGTAAATGAAGAAAATGAAAAACAATTGACGTACAGACGTTATTTATTTATTTTTTTTTTGTACTCATAAAGCATTATGTGCCTTAAATGCTCTTTGGATACTTCCATGTTTTAATCAAAGAAATTTTAATTCTATTATTTAATTAATTTAAATGTACGCAAATGTATAAAAATAATTTCTAATTCCATTAGACATTCTAAAATTTTATTAAATTTCATTCAATTTTGAAAAAAGATAAAATCGGATGACGTGATATATATATATGTATATATATATATATATATATATATATATATATATATATATATATATATATATATATATATATATATATATATATATATATATATATATATATATGGGAGAATGTACGAAAAAAAACAACAACAAACGAGGACAGGTGGTGTAAACAACAAAAGGATGTATTAGTATGACGCTCGGGAATACGGAAAGTCTTTAACGTTTCGAGCTACGCTCTTCAACAGAAAGAATACGGAGAAAACAAGGAGAAAAACACGGAGAAAAAAAATTGAATGGTGTTTGGTCAACGATCTATCATGACTACTGTCATGGCTTCTGCTGACCGGAAGTTCGAAAGTTTACACAGGAGAGCTAAGAAAAGGGGAGAAAGAACGGTGATCGAAGAACAAGGAGCTGTGTGTGTGTAGAGAGAGAGAGAGAGAGAGAGAGAGAGAGAGAGAGAGAGAGAGAATGCTGGTGATCTTGATGTATGCATGTGTGAAAATGGGGAGAGGAGAAAGGAGTTGGTCAGTTGTAGTGTGTGCGTGGTGTGATGTGAGGGTGTTGGGAGGTGGGGAAGGCATGGGTGGAGTGTGGGTTAGGTTGAGGGTGGGGGTAGAGGTAGAGTTATGTGGGTAGGGGTGGGTGTAAGGAATTGGATGGGGTGGCGTGGGAAGGTAGAGTAGGAGTGTGTTCGGGTGGGTGGGATGAGCTTATGAGGGAGGGTTGACGATGAAGGGGAGGGGTGGCGATGAAGGGGGAAGGGGAAGGTGGGTATGGGAGGAGGGAGAAAGAGAGGAAGAGAAAGAGAGTAAGAGAGAAGAGAGTGAGAGTGAGAGAGAGAGAAAGAGAGAAGAGAGTGAGAGAGAGAGAGTAAGAGAGAAGAGAGTGAGAGAGGGGAGAGTAAGAGAGAAGAGGGTGAGAGAGAGTAAGAGAGTAAGAGAGAGGAGAGAAAGAGTAGGGGTGAAGAGAAGTGGGAGTGAAGAGAAGTAGGAGTGAAGAGAAGTAGGAGTGAAGAGAAGTAGGAATGAAGAGAAGTAGGAGTGAGGAGAGGTAGGAATGAAGAGAAGTAGGAGTGAAGAGAGGTGAAGAGACGTACAGAGAAGTAGGAGAGGTGAAGTGGTAGGAGTGAAGAGAAGTAGGAGAGAAGAGAGATGAAGAGACGTACAGAGAAGTAGGAGTCGGAGCAGGAGGGGAGAGATAGGTGGGAGGAGGGGGGAGAGATGGGTGCTAGGAGGGAGGGTGGGGGAGATAGGCAGGGGAGGGGGGTTAGATGAAGAGGGGAGGGGGTTAGATGAAGAGGGGAGGGGAGTTGAGCCCATGTGTCGCAAAGGAATCTGTACTCGTGCAAACAGCTGTAGGCACGAATTTCTCTGCATGAATTTGAGTGTCTTCCCATTTTCTTCATTTTCTCATCTGTATATATATAAAACAGAGGATGTTTGTGTGTGTGTGTACGTGCATGTAGTTTATGCACGTCCACAAATTAGCACGCATGTCGCTCCAATTTTAGGAGGTGATGTGTCATGACCTTATGTGCATTTTAGCGAAGTTTTTCTCTCAGAGACACCCACGTATAGCTGTAAAAATCGATAAACTTTTACCAATTTTGAAGTTTGTTGACATGGCGAAGTTAAATCTGTGCGTACGCGCGTGAAGGAGAGAGAGAGAGAGAGAGAGAGAGAGAGAAATTGTATGTTTGTGAGAGGGAGGGTGAAGGAGAGATACATTTTGTTTGCCAGCGTCTAACAAAAAAAAGTAGGAGAGGGCGCTATTTCTTAACAGTTGTGTGGTAAGCAGCAAAAACAACAAGCAAAAAGAAAACAATACCTTCTCTCTCTATATATATCTCTCTCTCCCTTACACACACATGCCAGTTATCTCTCTTTCTTTCTTTCTTTCTTTCTCTCTCTCCTTCTCTCACACACACAGCAACATTACACACAAAACACATGTTGCCAAAAAGAAATAGACGCTATCTTTTTATAGTGAGTATGCCGGGCGAAATGCTTAACCATATTTCGTCTGCCGTTACGTTCTGAGTTCAATTTCCGCCGAGGTCGACTTTGCCTTTCATCCTTTCGGGGTCGATAAATTAAGTACCCGTTACGCACTGGGGTCGATGTAATCGATTTAATCCCTCTGTCTGTCCCTGTTTGTCCCCTCTATGTTTAGCCCCTTGTGGGCAATAACGAAAAAAGAAAAAAGAAAGTGTGGTGTGTATGTGAAGTTCTTTTGTTAGTGTGAGAGAGCAGCATGTGTGTGTGTGTGTAATGTTGCTGTGTGTGTGAGACAGGGAGAGAGAGAGAAAGAAGAAAGAGAGATAACTGGCATGTGTGTAAGGGAGGGAGAGAGATAGAGAGGGAGAGCGCATTCTCTCTGTCTCTTTTTGTTTTTTCATAACACTTTTTATGGAAACTGCCGAATTGATGTAAACAAACCCATGTGGTCTGATTTTCATGCTTCTATGCTTCTAGGTCTTGTACCGTAAATCGCCATTTCCAAAATATATTTATTTTAAATCATTTATCCATATATATATGTAACGCAAGATGTGTGTATGTGTTTTGTTGATATACGGGCAACACATACACACATACGAACATGTATGCGTACAAAAAATATGTATGCATTACCAGTCCTCCAGGCTTCTTCTAGTTCCTTAACTAAACCATCTCCTATTCTACGTCCCTTAGCTAAATTTATGCTAAACCTAATAGACTCATATTTGATGGCTCTTTTTAAGGCGTACCACCATTTGTTATTAATGATGGTTCCTGTCAATGCCCTCTGTATTAATATCTTGATCCGCTTTCTGTATTCCTCAATCGCCAAAAGGGACGTATTGAGTTTCCAGTAGCCAGATCCCTGACTATGTAACTTATCTATTGTCAGTTTACAGGTAACCATCTTGTGGTCCCTGTAGCTGACTAGAAATAACTGTGGACATTTAACTATGGACTTATCTGTTTCTCTAATTAAAATCCTATCTAGATATGTCCCGGAAGACCCGTCACTATTTGACCAGGTCTATTGTGGAGTGTTCGGGTATTCCAGCCTATATGGATCTGCTAGCTGAAAGTGACTTAGCAACTAGCCTGAATAGCAACTAGCCTGATTATCTTGCCACAACTGAATGTCAGGTCGAGAACGACCAGCCTGCCTTCTGGATCAGAAAAAAACAACTTTTTCTCGGCTACCCAGTTTCTTCTTAGTAGGACCAACACCCTACCACAACTCCCACCCGACTCGGAGAAACGTATTTCTCATAGCCGTTCAGGAGGGGTTGGGGACAGATCTCTTGGCCCCTTTACCCGGGTTTCCGTTGCAACAATCACATCCAATTTTCTTGACCTGATGTAATTTAGGAAGCGTCCTTGCTTCCAGCTAGACATCAGGCCACGAACATTTATACAACCAATGTGAACAGACATGACTTAGCTGTTAATCAGGGCTGTCCGGTGGAGAGGGACTCTTCACCTCTTCTTGATACAGGGTCAGAGGTGGCAGGTCTTGGGATATAGATTTGTTAAAATCCCGTCTCATTACCGACACAGAATTATCAGATGGAGGGGGTCTCCACCTTTTCCTTTTCTCGCGGGATCGGGGCTGGTATTAAAGTCCAGTCTCATTGATGATACTGTCTTACAATATTTGTTTTGTAAAATTCTATGAGTCTTATTTGAGACTTTATACACGTCATAATTGTTATATTTCTCCGAAAGTTTATCTACTTTTTTGCTGTCTTAATGAATTGAATGTCTCTCATTAGGTCAGTATCTTTACTATAGGGGGTTCCTATAAGGTTGTTATCCACCCCTGATTGGACCTCTCCCGTATGACATGTACGCATGCTCAGTGACTTGCTTTAACTTCCGCAGACGCAAATACTGCTGTATATGCAGCCACTATAGAGGGAAGAATGTAGACGGCAAAGTTATTTCACTACATAGATATCCTGCAAATGTAGCTATTCGTCGTATTTGGCTTCAGAGATCGAGACTCGTGAGGAAAGACTTTGTTTACACTGCAAATAGCCAAATGTGTTCCCAGCATTTCGTCAATTTTAATGGACTATCGAAAGATCACCCCTTGCCATCCGTTTTTCCAAACAATGATCATATACGCAGTTAGTAGATGAGTGAAATGTCTCTTTGATATATCTCCTCATTAACAGATTAGAACATGTTAAAATTCAAGAGAGAAACAAATTCGGGTGGTGTACGTCGGGCTAAACACGAATGTTTAATCTAATAATTGTTGTGTTGATGTACAGGTATTTTTAATAAAGAATTTTGCATTCAAATAATAAATACATTGAAATTGTTGTTAATGTTCTGAATGAATGTGGGAATTTCGAGTAAGCCTAGCTATGATATTTTTCTTTATATATATATATATATTTATTAATAAGGGTAGAAATTGATATTAATCAATTAGAACCAGTGGTCTAGCATATTAAAAAATCCGAAGATTAAAATTATATTACATACAAAAATAAGAGGAATGACCAGTAAAAGTGGACTCCTATATGCTAGAAATAGATGCCGATTCGGCATTTTTGCTGGTCATTCCTCTTATTTTTGTGTGTGTGTATATATATATATATATATATATATATATATATGTGTGTGTGTGTGTGTGTGTGTGTGTGTGTGTGTGTGTGTGTTTGTTTGATTAAATAATAAATTTACAGCATTGAATCTAATATTCCTCTAATTATTAGACTTTATAGTGTAACTGTCCCTACCTCTTCTACACCTCATCATGCTCATGGCCAAATCAGTGAATGGTTGCTGAAAGCCATGCTGAAAACAGATTGGGATCAGGCAATACTTCTGCTTATTCCTGTCTGAAGTATCGTCCGATACTTCAGACTTATCGTCCGATGAATTTACTTTGTTGATATTCTTCATCGACAGAATTTTTATATCTTTCAACCTTTCAATCAAGTCCGCCTTTCTTCCAGTAACATACTGTCCATATAATCTTAAATATTTCTTTAACTCAGGCACAGTAAGTATTTCGATAGCTGAATCATCGAATTGCTTTATATCCATGATAAGACGTAAAACAATAACAATAGCGTACATAGTCTGCGGAAGTTTAATTGTCTACATGGAGCGCCGCCTAGCCAAGGGAGATAACCTACTTATAGGAAAGCTCTATAGACGGCTATTATGCCTTTTTCCTCTTTTTCTCTTCTTGCAGTCTTTTTTGGTCGTTGTTCTGTAGTAGTCGCCGCTCTCGGTTGAGTTGCTGATTGTATTTTTCTCTTGTTTGTTGTTTTCTTCTCTTCTTTTACTTCTTCTTCCTCTTTTTCTTCTTTCTCGTCTTCCTCGTCTTCCTCATTTTCCTTGCAGTTCCTTCGAATGTGGCCTAATTGCCCGCACAAAAAACAGTGGGGTCTTCGGCCCTCAACAAACACCACGAGGGTCTCCTCCCCTATGACAATTGTCTCGGGAATTGTTTTAATTATCTTAGGGTCAGCCTGGATGAGGAGACTAACTGTTTGACCAGTCCAGTTAGCGTTTTCGGTAGCGGCAGCCTGGAGGAGGGTAATTTTCTCTTCGTGTTTGATTAGAACTGCTGCCACCAACCACATAGGATCCACTTCCTGTGGGTCCCTTGTGATTTTAATTCTGGACATTCTCATCCCCCATATAGGTGGGGATGAGCGCCACGTCGTCCGTTTTCAGTGTTTCAACTGAGTGTTTTTGTTCTATTTGTTTGTTGGTAAACCTTAATTCCACCGTACTAAACTTCCTGCCTCTTATCATATAAACTACGTCGCTCCAAATTGGCTTCAGGCACTTCTCTGTCTTCTCTTCTGTAAATCTTTCATTTTTTCTTTTCTGCAAACAGTAAGTTTTAAATATTATTGTTTTCTGTTTTTCTTCTTGTATTAATTGCTCCGGCGGTTGTATTTTAACCACGCTATCATTTATTTCCATCATTTCACTATATTTCATAAAATCACACTTGTTCGTCGAAAGTAGCCAGGTTCCACCCCCAGCTGCCAACACAAAACTTTTTTTTTCCTTTTTTGGTTGCTAAGTCTGGATGCTAGGTGCATCAATTATTCTTTTGGTCACAATACTTTTTGACAATGTCGGGAAATCTTCTTGTGAAAGTTTTGACGAGCTTTCAGACACATCTCCAAATATCTCATACATTTTGTTATACTTTTTTGCAACGGGGGAATCAAAAATTCCTTTTTCGGAGGAATCCATTATTTCTTTGCTCGTAGTTGGCTCCTCGCCAGACAACATGAAATTCTTCGCTTCGACAGGAAAACCAGACACTTCTGTTCCAACGGTAGGCCTCTCGTTAGACGACATTCTTCCCCACAACGGGGGAATGAACAATGCGTGTTTTCTCCAAGCACTTAGTGTTTTCAAATGAAAACTCCAACAGTTACGAAATTTCACAGAAACAGAAGTTAATAGAAACAGCAGTTATTATAAATAATAACACTAAGAAATAGCAATTTTCACCACGAACACATATGCGACGCATAACAAACAAAACTCACGGAAACGTGCTAAAGTTTCTCCCAGTTCGACGTCAACCAAATCCACTGACATGGCTTTGGTCGTCCCAAGGCGGTGCTCCAACATGTCTACACTCAAATGACAGAAACAAATAACAGAGTAAAAGGGTACATATATATATATATATATATATATATATATATATATATATATATATAACGGAGATGTACTTGCATAGCAAGTGACCTGATCTGAGATCGTGTGCTGGAACGAAAACAATTGCAGCATGGAAGGTGTTTATAAGCCATTTAAGAAACAAACAAAAACCGTTAGATTCACTTCAACATTTAAATGTAATTTTCCAAAATATTTTCGTCGCTTGGAAACCACGACCTGTTCACTGACAAAATTTCTGCTGCATCCGTCTTAAAGCGACGAAAATATTTTGGGAAATTAAATTTAAATGTTGAAGTGAGTCTAACGGTTTTTGTGTGTTTCTTAAATGGTTTATAAACACCTTCTACGCTGCAATTGTGTATATATATATATATATATATATATATATATATATATATAGGCGTAGGAGTAGCTGTGTGGTAAGTAGCTTGCTTACCAACCACATGGTTCCGGGTTCAGTCCCACTGCGTGGCACCTTGGGCAAGTGTCTCTGCTACTATAGCCTCGGGCCGACCAAAGCCTTGCGAGTGGATTTGGTAGACGGAGACTGAAAGAAGCCCGTCGTATATATGTATGTGTGTGTGTGTGTGTGTGTTGCGTGTCTGTGTGTTTAGAGTAAAGAGTAAAGAGTATATATATATATATATATATATATATATATATATATATATATATATATATGGCCCTGATGGATTCCCAGAAATCCTTCTAAAAGTATGTAAGCGAGTCCTAACAAGACCACTGTAGTCCCTCTTTCAGAGCTTCCTTGCATCTGGCAAACTCCCAAGAAAACTGAAGCAAGGTGAAATATGTCCTATTTATAAAGAAGGTAGCAGAGCGGAGGCCAAGAACTACAGACCTATCTCTCTAACCTCGCACATCACCAAGGTTATGGAACGAATAGTCAGAAGAAAACTAATCGCCTTCCTTGAAGAAAATGGTTTCCGACCAGGAAGAAGCTGCCTGGCTCAGCTCTTACAACACTATGACTGGGTACTGAAACAGTCACTCAAATGTGCAAGTGATATATCTCGACTTTGCAAAGGCCTTTAATAAAGTCGATCATGGAATGATATATCACAAACTGCGTGATCTCCGTATAGTTGGAAAATTGGGAGAATGGCTTCATGACTTTCTGAAGGATAGAAGTCAGGTGGTAGTAGCCAATGGGGGCCACCTCCAATGACACGAAAATAGTGAGCGGTGTTCTGCAAGGCACTGTTTTGGGACCACTACTGTTCATAATGGCCCTCTCAGACATGCCCTCAGCCACCTAGAGAGCCACGATCACAAGTTATGCAGATGATACAAAAATCTCACAGGTAATACAGAACCCTGAAGACACTATGGACCTGCAATGTGAGCTGGATGAAATATACAAGTGGGCTGAACAGAATAGCATGCAGTTTAATGCTGAAAAGTTTCAAGCCTTGTGCTATCAGCATGCAAAACTAAACGTAATGCCCATTAAATACACTGGACCTGGAGGGATTGCAATCCCAGAGGCACAGTCAGTGTGAGACCTGGGCATTTACATGAGTAATAATGCATCCTTTCATGTGCATGTTGCTAAATTGGCAATGAAATGCGGGCGACTGACCGGATGGATTCTTAGAACTTTTAGAACAAGAGATCAGGAAACCATGATGGTCCTCTGGGGGACATTTGTCCCAAACCACTTTGACTATTGCTCTCAGTCATGGTCACCATCCAGTGTCAAATTAATCTCAGAACTTGAGGCAATCCAACGAATAAGATAGCCTCTATGCAGCATATAAGCTATTGGGAATGACTCAAGAGATTAAGACTCTACTCCTTAGAGCATAGGCGAGAAATATATGCCATAATTTACATCTGGAAGATCCTCGAAGGATTTGTCCCAAACTTTGGCATCGAAAGTTACACAAATACTAGAACTGGGCGCCACTGCATAGTGCCAAGGCCTCCAAATTTGCCATCAAGATGTGGGACACGAGGTCCACAGCTCTTCAATATCCTCCCGAAGGACCTGAGAGATCTGCATGGGGTGGATGTAGGTATCTTCAAAATAAAGCTGGACCTCTTCCTGTCAAGTGTCCCAGATGAACCAACTTCGCGATTCCTGAAAAGCATTCGTGAAGTAAAATTATGTAGCAACACCAAATGACGGTGCCCCCAGCATGGCCACATCTCATGAGCTGAAACTAGATAAAATGAAAAGAAATGAATATATATATATATATATATATATATATATATATATATATATATATATATATATATGGATATAGGTAAGCAGGGTTAGCAGTTGGAATAACCGTCTAAGGGATAAGAATATCCGTTCTTACTACCAGTATCATTTACCTATGCTGTCTTTGGGCATGGGTTATGAAGTACAGTATGCTCATTGGGTAAAGGTAAAAAAACTGGATAAACAAATGTTTAGCAGCAATCAAATTTAAATAAGCAAAAAAGGGAGAAAAACGTTTGGTCAATATACAAACAAATTGACCAACATCGGTTAAATAATCTTTTAATACAAAATATAACACAACATTACACAACATTTCGTACGGCCGTTTCGGCTGCCGATATCAATCGGTGTTTACAAAGAAAATTCCAAAAATAATATTTGCCATCTTTATAGCACATTCGATCTAGTAGATAGAGCTTCATCCGTGTGAATACAAATACATAAAATATGGCGAATATTATTTTCGGAATTTTCTTTGTAAACACCGATTGACATCGGCGGCCGAGACGGCCGTAAGAAATTTGTTTGGTGTTAATCTCGCATTATCACAGTTCAGCATAGGAACTAGGCTCATTGACAACTTCTCTAGTAATTTTTAAATGTTCGCAATTAGTGTCATTACCAGCAAAATCTTGTATATCCTCATCTATAAGAATCAAACCTACAAAAGAGGATCTTCAATTTTTATATAAACTCTACATGCACTAACAGAGTTCCACATATGTATCCAGTAAAAGGCTGTATGATGGAGTATGAAAGCCGATGTGTCAGAGACTTGAAATGTGTTAGGTTATTACCAACATGATATGTATATATATATATATGTATATATATATATATATATATATATATATATATATATGAATACACACAAACACACGCATGCAGACACACACACACACACACACACACACGCACACATACACACACATATTACACATATACACACACACACATATATAGGTACAGGCGTTTCATTGTAGTAAGAAAATTGTTTCCCATTCACAATGTTCCGGTTTCAGTCCCACTGCATGGCACCTCTATAAACCTCGCACTAACTAAAGCCTTGTGAGTGGATTTAGTAGACGGAAACTGAAAAGGCCCGTCGTGTGTGTATTTGTGTCTGTGTTTATCCTTCACACCACTTGACAATCGGTGGTGGTGTATTTACGTTGCCATAACTAAGCGGCTCTGCAAAAGAGACCGATAGAATAAGTACCAAGCTTTACAAAAAAATAAGTACTGGTGTCGATTCGTTCGACTACAATTCTTTAAGGTGATGCCCTAGTATGGCTGCAATAAAAGATAAATGATATACATATATATGTATAGATATAAACATATACTTTTGAGAAAGTTGATTGACCATTAGTTTCGTGCCTATAAAGCGCTTAGCCATATAGGAGACTCGCCAAATTCAAATGGCCAAAGGCACATAGTAGCCTCTCTACGACCTGAGGGAGAAAGACTAGCTATCAATTAGTTTTGTAAACATATACACACACACACACACATACATATATATTGATTGAGAAACCAGTGGTTTACCGTTAAGTTAAATGTTTTTAAGAGATTAATTTTGAAAGCTGCATTTCCTCGCTTTCGGTAAATATGTTGCTTATCTTTTGGTAGTTTTTGACTTATTTAGTCCCTCTGAGCGTGAGGCATTACTATATAGTTACTATATAGTTAATGCCCTTATATAAATTATATATATTTATGAAAAAAATGATGAGTGTTTTTCATTATGAGGTTTTTTCACGCTGACTACTTGATAAATTCTTATAAAGATTTTATCCTATATTATATTATATATATATATATATATATATATATATATATATATATATATATATATATATATATATATATATATATATATATATATATATATATATATAGATAATACAGAATGGGACAAGAACGCAAAACATCCAGACAGTTAGGTGATACAAGAAAGGGACAAAACATCCAGATAGACGATACAAAGAAAACAAGGGCAGGTCATTCAGAGTTTTCTTTCCTCAGTTGAGATCCAGATTATCCTTGCAATTTCGGCTGGTTATTCTCGATATTGCTCCAATATATATATATATATATATATATATATATATATATATATAATACGAGTAGCTTAATAGCAATTTAACAACCTAGAGGCAAATTTATAGATGTCGCTAACGTGACAGGGGGTTCAAAGTGGTACCAGTATTGCTAGAAATAAGAGTCAAACCGACTCATTAGCCACAAGAGCACTATCTTAAGCTGACAGGGGAAATAAAGCTCCCTACGGTCGCAGACAACCATATCACCCGTGATTTCGAATTCTAATGCAAAGCATCTTAAGTCTCATCAGTGGCTCTTACAGTGCCTCGGGTTAAGCTCAACACACCTCGTCAACTTATAAGAAAAACCGTTGAAAACATGTACTGATTTCAAAAATAGTAGAAGTGAAAACTATAAATAATACGGGTGGCTTATTGGCAATTTAACAACCTAAAGGCAAATTTATAGACGTCTCTATATATTAGCAAATTAACAACCTGAAGGCAAATTTGTAGACATCACTATATAATATATATTGGTCAAGCACTAAACGTGCTTAGTGCTTTAGTCAATAAAATGTTGGGTCAAGCTCAAACGTGCCTTGACTATAATTCGTAACCTCGCTGCACTTTAGAAAAATTAATTTTTTCAATTTTTTAAATTTCCATTAACTTTCTTAAACTTGGTTAAAATTGCATATACTTTATGTTAAAGCATTCATTGTATTATAACCTTTATTTTCATAATAATTAATAATTATAATGATAATAAAATCTTTTTAACAATTTTCTCAAGAACCTCTGCATATTCACATTTCAGTTTTTTTTCTTTTCACTCATACATACCCTCTCCTCCTCTTTTTCTTTCTATGTTTGTTTATTCTCGCTCTCATACTTATTCTCCCTGCTTTCTATCAGTCATCCACCTTTTATCTTTCTGTCTGTCTGTCTGTCTGTCTTTCTCTCTCTCTCTCTCTCTCTCTCTCTCTCTCTCTCTCTCCATCTCCATTTCTCTCTCTCTCTCTCTTTCTCTCTTTCCTTCTGTTTCTTCTGTTTGCTTTTCTCTCTCCAACTCTTCCTTTTTCTATGTTTGTTTACTCTCTTTTCAACTTATTCTCCTTCCCTTTCTGTTAATTCTGTATCAATCCTGTTTATCTATGACTCCTTCACCGTTTTCTCTCTATTTTTGTCTCTCTCTCTCTCTCTCTCTTTATCTATTTATCTATCTATCTCTATCTTTGTCTTTCTCGGTCTTTTCGCTTGCGTTTTTCTCTTACACTCTTCCTCCTTCTACTGCCGTTACTCTTTCTCTCTTACACTTTTTCTTCTATCTCCCGCCCATGCTTTACTACCCTTTCTTTCCTATCTACTCTGCTTATTGCTCTCTACCAACCAAAATTAGTGAAGTTGAACTGCAACACAAGGTCATGTTTTCTCTCTGCCTTGTTTCTTCTTTCCGGTGATCATCACCAGGTCAAATTTAATTAACACCATGTCCGAATTCTCATTAATTCATTAAATTAGTACTTTACTTTCTTTTCCCTGCACTCAAGGGTTACCTGAATAACGTGAACCGATGGGGGTACAGGTGTTATTATGTGAGACAACGTGGTCACTCGACCTGTTAGAAATAGCAGCTACATTTTCCTGAAAAATCACTTCCTACTGTCTCTTAGAAAAGACGCATTTGATGATGTATTTCTAGACGTACTGTATCAGAAATACAGAATGGCTGGTCAAAGTGAAACATCTTTCATCGTAAGTCTGCTAGCTCAGGGGTGATCTGACGCTAAATAATCAGATATATTTTATGTACAAATAATGTATGTAACACATGGATATTATGTAACACATGTATATTAATAACTTGTAGGTACCTGGTATTTACGTACCCGCTTCTAAGAATGCGTTTAATATGTAAATTGATATATTCATTAACTATACACCGCTATATATAGTGGCTACTTAAGCAATATGTTCCAGGATGATTAATGGGTTAGATGGGTGTTGATGAAGGGGCAAAACCCCCCGATATATGGCATATACGCACATTACCCATTTTTCATCTTCGATCTCATTATTTGTCTACATCTGACGAAACATAGTAGCAAAAATCAGTGCTGGTTATATTTTCTATTTAATATCTGCAGAGATGATCTTAATACGTGTATATTATACTGAAGTTAAACGAATGTACAATACAACCCGGCAAAAATAGCAAAATATTTTTGGCACAAATTTCAAATTAAGAGCCACTATTATGCATTCATTACAAACAGTCGATTTTAGGCATTATACTTGCATTGTAAAAAATTATGCTGACAAATGAAATTTTATTAGTGTTCCAAAATGATGAACATTGTTACGTTGTTTTTTGAAAAAATTTAATTGAAATGAAATAACAGGCATAAATGATAACTAATTATAAAATAAAAGTTAAAAATCAGTGATGGTTTCCCCACCTCATAAAAACGAACAATCACCTCAACGTGGTATGGGGTGAGCCAGAAACTGGGCTAACGATGGTAATGGTACTTCAATGATAATCTAAATAATCCTTTCTGCTATAAGAACAAGGCCTGAAATTTTGAGGGAGGGAGCCAGTCGATTTGATCGACGCCAGTACGCAACTGCTTCTTAATTTATCGACCCCGAAAGGATGAAAGGCAAAGTTGATCTCGGCGGAATTTGAACTCAGAACGTAGTGACGAGCGAAATACCCCTAAGCACTTCGTCCGGCGTACTAACGTTTCTGACAACACGCCACTTGATAATCTAAATAATAAATGATATAGCATAATCTTATAAAAAAAAGTTAAATGAAAACAATTTCCTGTTTTACAGAAAAAAGGGTTCAACAAAATGTTCAAACTTTGAATTTTTTTTTTTTAATTGTTGTTTTACAGAATGTTGAGCCTTCCTAAACCAGGACTGCCATGTTATGTTGGCAAACAATCTTTACTACAGAATATTTACTGTAGCTCATCTTTTATACCAAGACAAAACAAATACATGATAACACTTCCAATCATTAAAGATCAGAAGCCATGAGAATCAGTGCCTGGTACTGCATCAGGGCATTTATTATTATTATTATTATTATTATTATTATTATTATTATTATTATTGTTGTTGTTGTTGTTGTTGTTGTTGTTGTTGTTGTTGTTGTTGTTATTGTTGTTGTTGTTGTTGCTATATACATATATGATGATGATGATGATGATAAATGCCCTGTTACAGTACCAGGCATATATTGTTGGCACTCCGTCGCTTACGACGTCGAGGGTTCCAGATGATCCGATCAACGGAACAGCCTGCTCGTGAAATTAATGTGCAAGTGGCTGAGCACTCCACAGACACGTGTACTCTTAACGTAGTTCTCGGGGATATTCAGCGTGACACAGTGTGACAAGGCTGACCCTTTGAATTACAGGCACAGCAGAAACAGGAAGTAAGAGTGAGAGAAAGTTGTGGTGAAAGAGTACAGCAGGGTTCACCACCATCCCCTGCCAGAGCCTCGTGGAGCTTTAGGTGTTTTCGTTCAATAAACACTCACAACGTCCGGTCTGGGAAACGAAACCGCGATTCTATGAATCGAACCGGAGGCAAACTGAATAGCTTGTCCATGACAACATGCAAAATGGTTTAGAAATTGTCTACTGGTGTGCGTAGGAATAAATTCAAATATATATTAAAAGGATTGCTAGTGTTGTAAACATTATCGATTACACATACTCGAAACATCGATGTCCATCACTTTTGAATGGGATTCGGGGTGAATTGTCTCGCCTATCTACGTGTTTCAGGTGCCCGACGGTCAATAAAGAGTACTTTCTAGAGGTTTTGAGGAATTTCAGGAAGAGATTTCGTCGCAAAAAGTGAGAGCATCTGCACCAGAACAGTACACCAATTCACTATTCCATCCTAGTAGCCAACTACTTGATAGAGATGGACATCAAAAATGTCCCTTATCTTCCCTACAGTCCAGACATTGTTCCTTGTGACTTTTGGTTGTTTCCCAAGGTGATGGAGAGTTGAAGGAGGATATGATAAAGATCCTAGATACCTTCACTTTGAAGGATTTCTATGAAGCCTTCACGAAAGGACTGAAGCGCTACAAGTGCATGGAAGTCAGAAGAGCCTATTTTGAATGAGATTAGTGTTCTGTACTTTGTAATAAATAAATGTCTCTCCTGACAAAGTTTCAAATCTTCTGGAATGCCCATTGTACACATGTATTAGGTCGTCAAATATGAAATTTGTAGAAAAGAAATTTGTAGAAAGAAAAAAAAAATTTGCGAATGTTTTATAAATATTGGAACAGTTTTATTCATCAAAGTATGCACCCATATTGACAATACATTTTTGCCATTTCTGTGGTAGCTTGTCCAGCCCGGAACTGTAAAAGCTTAGCAATCTAGAGTCAATAAAATCTTGGAAGGTCTGTTTTACAGCATCGTCGGAATTAAAATTTTTTCCTACCAAAAAGTTATCCAAATTCTGGAAGAAGTGGTAGTCAGTGGGGGCAAGATCTCATGAGTATGGTGGATGATGGAGAACTTCCAACTCCAACTCCTGTAGTTTCGCCAATGTCATTTTTACGATGCGTGGTCTGGCGTTGTCTTGCAATAAAATAGGAGTGGATCTATTGACTAACCTAGGCTATTTTTTGTTTCTGCATCATTTGGTCTAGTTGACTGCAGCATACTTCGGCTGTGATTGATGAGCCAGGTTTAATGAAATCATAATGGACCACACTCGCGCCAGACCACTAAACGCACACCATCAGCTTCTTTTCGTGAATTTTGCTTTTTGGACTTGTTTTGGTGGCTTGTTTTTGTCCAACCATGGTGCTGAAGTTTATGGTTGTTATATTGGATCCATTTCTCATCACATGTTACAATTTGATTAAAAAATGATTCATTTTTGTGACGAGAAAGTACCATAATGCAGGCTTCCAAACGTTTCTATTTCTGATTTTCATTGGGTTCATGTGGAACCCACTTATCCAACTTTTTCACTTTTCCGATTTGAACTATGCGAGTCAATATTGTTTGCTTGCTAACACCAAACAACAACGATAATTCACGAGTACTTTGAGATGGATCTGACTTGACGGTAGCTTTCAGTTCATCATTATGCACCTTTGTTTCTGGCCGACTGCGTTTCTCATTTGCGCGGTCAAAGTTACCAGAACGAAATTTTGCAAACCAATTTGATACTGTCTGCTGTGTAATAACATTAGAATGAAATACTCCATTAATATTCTGAGCTGTTTGTGATGCTGTATTTCCAAGAAAGAAAAACTGTATGAATTTCCGACTTATCCATATCTAAACAATAAAGCGCAAAATGAGTTAGAATAAAGAAATAGATGTTTCAGCTTATAAACATTGTGAAAATACAATAATGGCGAAAAATGAGTAGCTGTCTATGAGTAGAAAAATGAGTAGTAGGTTTACCATATACCTTACTATAAATTTCAGACTTGACGACCTAATACATACACATGCACGCACATACATACATACATACATACGTACATGCATGCATGCCTACACACACACACACACACACACACACACACACGCACACACTTATATATAAATGCACACACATAGATATATATATAGTAATAATAACAATAATACTTGATTGGAACTTATAAACATTTAATGCATCGTTACGCGCGTTTCCACAAATCACGTCACTTAAGATCACAATCCGTATCCCTGGGATGATTGCAGTGTAGTCTGTAGTATCTGTGGGCATCGGGGTA